>NC_054747.1:40429574-40729574 GCF_018143015.1 Lytechinus variegatus | reverse complement strand
GCATTTTCAGAACATGGAAAATACTTGTTTAGGGTGCTTTTAGAAACACCGTGTTCACGTATGGTATCCACTCGTCACTAGACTATAGTGCCCCCCCCCCCCGCCCCGGCCGCAATCAGCAAGCCCACTGCAGTCAAGACCATTGACACGGGATCCTGACTCGTCTTGAACCAGTGTGTAAAGTTATCATTTTTTTATTAAAAATTGAGGCAAGAATCTGAAAAAACAGCGATTTGTTTATGAAAAATCATGACAAGGTCAATTGCGTCAGTACCGAACTAAAGCCAATACTGACTGCAAATAGTGCAACGCCCTCTACGGTTGTTGATATGACTTAAATCTATAGAAAGGTTTAACCCCTGTGCTTCAATATAAATATGCGACGGTTGTTGATTTAAAAAAGCAACGCTCAATGACTTACGTCTGAGTGAATTCTAAATAGCCTTTGTCTTTATGATACAATTTTTTATTTAAAGGTCAAGTTTACCCAAAAAAATAGTTGATTTGAATAAATAAAGAAAAATTAAGCATGAATAACGCTGAAAACTTCATCAGAATCGGATGTAAAATAAAAAAGTTGTGACATTTTAAAGTTTCGCTTATTTTTCACAAAACAGTTGTATGCTCAACTCAGTGATATGCAAATGAGAGAGTCGATGATGTCACTCACTATTTCTTTTGTTTTTTATTGTTTGAATTATACAATATTTCAATTTTTATGAATTTGACGATTAGAACCTCCTTGCTTGAACCACAAAATGTTAAAATAATTGAATTCCACGTGTTCAGGAAGAAATGAAACTTTGTTTCACATAACAGTGGCGAGAAAATCAAAATATTCCATAGTTAAAAAAAATAGTGAGTGATGTCATCAGTTCCCTCATTTGCATACCGAACTGGATGTGCATATAACTGTTTTGTGATATAAAGCAAAACTTTAAAATGTCATGACTTTGTTATTTAACATCCAATTTATGACTTTGTCATGTTTGTTATTTAACATCCAATTTTGATGAAATTTTCAGTGTTATGCTTGTTTGATTTTTCTCTTTCTATTCATATCAGCTTTTTGCTGGGGTGGACTTGTCCTGTATTGTTACTTCATTGGTCATGTGACCAAAAGTCACGTTGCTTCATGTTACCGATAAGAAAAGTTTCCTTCACTCACAAGGTTTATGTTTCTTCATGCTTACCCGCTTAATCAGCGACAAAGGCCTCTGATTGGTCAGATAGGGTCACGTGACATTTCAGTTATTAGAACTGTAGCATTAATACTGCTCTCGTTGGAGTGCAGAAATGGTGCATTAATTCGATAAGGTGCGTTATATACCTGCACTAAGAAAGCATCCCTTTCCAATGCGCGTATTTGCATGCATGCGTTGAGGCATGGAGCTATGGTTGAGGGGTAGGCCTATAACTTGGATGTTCGAGAGAATGTTACCATGGTTACGTGCAATGGTACGGAGTCATAGACCCAATTCATTTAATATTTTTAACACGTATAAAATCGTACACTGTTAAGAGTTTGGGACAACTCAGTATCGTTACATGTTTCGGAAAGTTGTATAAAACAAACAAACAAAAATGATTGCGTTTTAATGTTAATACCTCTGTACATATTGTGTTATATTTATTTCAACAAATATAGTCGAAGAACCGTGTGCAATACTTGTTCGAGATTCGAGTATGTTTCGACACGTCTACCCAATCCAAACTGATTGACTGTACAGGGCTGACTGGCGGTGGTAAATGCAACCCTGGATCGGTTGTATATCCACCGTTTCAAGACTACGTCAATGCCAAGTCTCTGTCACGTGACGAACTCGCTTCTGATTGGCTGTTCAACATGATGGCTGACATAATGGAAGAAAGAGATGGTGATGATGAGACCATGCAGCTATAAAACAATAATAGCTCCATGGTGAGATTATAATACCACCTCCACCGAAAAGATTATAGGAAACGATCAACTTCTAATCAGATTGATACCAGGGTTTAATTGTCTTATACAATTCACAGAAAATTATATGTTCTCGTTTTTATTGTCTTTGGGTTGATAGTGTTGAATCATTCTGCTCTCAAATTTGTATATTCCTTTATTAAAATGGTAGATGAAAGGAGTATTTTCACCGAAAAAATGAAGAATAGCATACGTGCAACCAGGCACGTGTTAATAAAGCACCAATGACGAGATTATTTTGATTATTTTTTCCTTGTTAGTTTGATTGGCGATCTAATCATAGTCCCGTAAATTCAATTCAATATGATTTTATTCCCTTCTATATTTGCACAAAAGTTGCATCAAACGGTAAATATATGGGAGTCAAAATACAGTATTGCAATTATATAGATAAAATTTCATGATTAAAATTGAAAAATATCATTGATGTACAAAACCCTCAGAGAGTTTGTCTTGACAGCCACCACAACATTAAATAAATCAATATATGTCCACCTGTGTCCCAGATTTTTTTTTACCTCTAACAAATATTTTAGAAATGTCCCAGCACATGAAAGAAATCTAATTTTACACTCAAAATCAGGGGCTCCGGGCAGGGCTGGATGCAGGATATCACGAAAGGGGGCACATTTTACGAGGAAATTTTTGACAAGCAATTAAATCTAAAAAAAAATAATAATGGTATTTCGTCCACAAAGAATTTTAAAAGTACAAAAATAATAAAAAATAAATACACTTTCATTAGGGGAGGGGCACTATTCTGTCTTAACGGCATTTTATGTTACAAATTTTAGTTTCAAAGGGAGGGGCTCGGGCCGCCCCCCCCCCCCCCCCTGGATCCGCCAGTATCGCCAGGATCTACACATATAATAGTCAACCACAAAAAAGTGTTATTTGCCTTTCAAAATCAGTCTTAATTGATTAGTATTTTTAAAGAAAATTCATACTGTAATGTATTTCAAAAATTCAGGAACACACCACTTTGGATGATACTGGGATTGCGGGGTTTTTTATTCAGAATTTGTTTCCCGGGGGTGTTTCATAAAAATAAATCAGTTATTTATTTCCTGACGTAAAACCGATTGGTTGGTTTGGATTTTGTGTCGATGAGTGGAGCATATAAAAGTGTGTGTTTTAAGCAACTTCATTTTTATTATGTATGTATATCATTCTGTATTTGTTTTTGTTTGAATTAGGTAGACTGACATTGCGAGCGCTTCGGGCCATTTGGAAAAGCGCCTTATAAATAATGGGTATTATTATTATTGTAGGTTTCTGACTTAATTGACACATGAAATTAATTCATTGCAGTTATCAAATTACTTGGGATAAAATACCTCTTGAGACATTTTTTTTTAATTATCATGGTCATTTGTGAGGTGTATAAAAGGTTTTCTCTGCCTCACTTTGTTTGTTAATTGAAGCTAATGCATAAATTATCTGGAATGCGTAAAATATAAAGAATGAATATAACATGATAGGAAACAAATTGAGTATATAGGATGTTGATCATTGCGTGAATGAGTCGCATAAAAAGATACACGATCAAGCGTTAGAGTTACACTTAAATTGCGAGGAGCAATTACCATAATTGATATTTGAGCAGGAATTTCATCGTGATGAAAATCACTTGGTATTTTTAGTATGAATACTTAAAGGTATTGTTTAACTTTGTGAGCAGCCGATTTGAAAAATTATCAAACCAAGATGAAAAGCTAAAACTACAAGGCAAACCCCGATTTTGTAAATAGGCGTCTTATAGACACCTAAATAGTACACATAAGTGTATGGGATGAAATTAAGATGGTGTTCCCGGTCACTTTACATTTCAATTTTTGAAGCACTTAATAATTACTTTCGAACGCAATTTTTCTGGGCTTCATTTTTGTAACATATCACAGACACAGGTGACAAGTGTGACCTTCTAGCTCAGATTTTTTAAAAGTCACACCAATATTTAATTTGATATTAACGGTTTCGGAGCGTATATCTATGGTGAAATGGTTTTTAAATAAATACTTGTTCTTTCTTCAGCTAACACGATTCAGTTTGCCTCCTTTGTATGTCTCGTTTGATATTTGCATAAACTTTACGATTACTGGTTTTAATCAGGAGCGTAATCCCCCACGCAATTAAAAAGATAAGTAAATGAATAAATACATAGATAAAGAGAGAGAGAGAGAGAGAGAGAGAGCGAGAGAGAGAGAGAGAGAGAGAGAGAGAGAGAGACAGACAAAGAAACTTGAAGGGGCTAGACATGGCATATTGGAAAAGTTGTTATCGAATTTTCTGGATAGATTTTGACATAAAATCCAGAGAAGATATCATAGTTTACTCTTTTCTCCCTTTCATTTCCTTTTCTATTCTTCTTTTCCTTCTTGGTCGAGAAACTTTTGGGTCCGTGACCCCTCCAAGCCCCCCCCCCCCACCTCATATATACCAGTGGTTTAATATAGAGAATAACATGTTACTTTAGAGTGCGGAGGTGATAGGTAATCTGATATGGAGGGGAGGGTTGGCTTTATTTGATATATTTTTTTCCTCAATTGAATGAATTATTAATGGCATTACCATTATGATGCATGCAGACCTCACCCCTCCCCCTTCTATACGTTAAATGTCAGAGTAAAAGCCTTGTACATTATGAACATTTAAAACAGCGTTTTTCTGTTAATAATGATATAACGGTATTATCACCCCTGCTATAGAGATGTAATTTATTTAAGTAATAACATCACTGACATTTGTTTGAAGACCTGTTATACAAGCAAAAATTATTAAAAATCTCTTTTAATGAGGTTCGTTTGCCATGCCCATTAAACACTCTAAATTGCAAAGATTTAAAATAAATATAGATCGGGCTGAACAATCGAAGTAAGAATTTAGTTTGATTCCTAACAACTTTAGTTTTTAATCTCGAGGGATTTGAAATGAAATCCTTTGAGATTTTTAAATGATTCCGTACGATTCAAACTAAATCCGGAATTCGATTGGTAACTTATTACAGTCCGTTTAGATTTATTTCAAATGCCTGCAATTCAGTGTGAAGCTTGCCAAAAAAATGTCTTAACTAGCAACAAGCTATTATGCAAATCTTGTGTTATTACGGTAAAGTGAGTTCGAACTCCTTCGTTAAACGTCTAATGAAGGGGATAAAAAAAAGATAGAAATAGAAATTCGTCAAGAATAAAAAGGTTATGAATGTTTGTTTTGTTTTGTTACGTCATGTGCTAGCAGTTACCCCAAATGTCCTGTGATATAAATTACATCACTTCCTTTTTCCTTCTTGTTCACGGTGGCCGGATTATCTTGCTTCGTGTAATTGTCTGTTTTTACATTGAATTCACACGTGGAATCATATTCAACTTTCTGAAAAAATTGCATTTTATAATTTTCATATCACATGACATATTTGGGCAGTTGAAAGCTATTCGCACGCATGACGTCACAAATCAAAACTTTAAATATCCATAGCTCTATCTTGTCGTGGGCGGATTTTCGTGGAAAATTCATATTTTATTTCTATGATTTAAAAAAAAACTCACTTAAAATGTCGGTAACATTATCATAATTTCTACTGGTAGTATGTTAACTGCCGGATGGAAATTATAGATAGTATAAACAAGGTAACGAAAGTATGTAAACTTGTATGGGTGTACACTGTTAAAAAAATCATGATTTTACAGGGGAAAAAAAGATTTTACAGAAAGCAATAACAGAATCATTCTGTAAATTCATAAAACAGGAATTTTCTGCAATTTAGCAGAACAGGGGCCCGTTGCAGAAAGAGTTGCAATCAATCACAACTCTAAAAATCATGCGCAACTTGATTTTCATCCAATCAACAACACGCATTTGGGACCTACGATTGATTTTTTGACCTTCGTTTAAACGCAACTCTTTCTACAACGGACCCCAGGTCTGTTTGAAAGGGGAAAACGGGTGTTTTATTAAAGGAATTTTTTAAGGCTCCATACGCCAAATACCAATTTCCTGTAATTTTACATGATATAATGTAAGATTACGCAATTTGGTAAGATTACAGGTGTTCTCAGACTCTGCTGCAGGAACTTCTTTTATTTTAAGGATAAATTTTCTAACAGTGTATAGAGAAAATCTTTAAAACTCCTATTTCACAAAACAAATGGTGGAGGATTATTTCAGAACCTATTGCTACTCGGGATATATTGTTTCCTTTTAAATGCTTATTTTCAACAAAGCTTAGATATTTTCAGATTAAAATTTTTCATGATATCCTTGGTGTCGATAGATATTTGAAAACTGTTGGTTTATTGCAATCTGATTTGTGTTCGTTTAACTCAGAACACACAAACTATTGCTCATTTATTTTGGCAATGCCCATTTACTCGTCGATTTTTAGTTGATTTTACTTTCTTAAAAGTGCAATTAATCTATCTTTTGATGATTTCGTATTTGGCATATGCCTGGGTGCGAGTGCACGTGAGAGAAATGAAAATCTGGATAAAAGATATTTTAACAAAGTTTAAAGCTATGTATATATTGCAGAAAAATAAAAACGGTAACTTGTCCGTGTACCGGATTGAATAAAGGCCTTTGCCCAAATTACCAAAAAAAATCATATTAATTGCAAAAATACAGGTGCATGTAAACCTTAATGCTTTCATAACAAATTGTTTGAAAAATAATTGCACAATTTGATTAAACCATAAATAAAATGATATGCCTAGACCGAGGCAACTCTTATATTTGAAGGAATAGAAGTTATTGCGAAATATATTGGTTAAATATATCTACCGCAGAGTTATATTTCTTATTCTCAAATTCCTTTCTATTTCCCCCAGTTTCAAACAGAAGCCAAAATGTCTCTTTATTAATTCCACAGTCATCATTTTTCACCCACAAACTTTATCCTCTCTCGGCATATCCCCGGATCCGGATTTAGAATCTGCGCGCGCAAACCATTTCTGTTAGCAGCAACATCGTCTGCGAGATCGAGACATGCGAAAAAGTCGCATTTCCCGCTAAATCAAACGGAACCCGACCTCCCGCAAAAAAATGATCGTTACGTCACCGCTTGAATGTCGGTCGCCAGCCAGCTGCAGAGTCACGCTTCGATGAGGTATATAAATAATTATACCTATATAGTCATAATTCATACTGTAATCCAAATAAGCGTCAACTGGAACAAATTAGGTGTGAACTTGAATATAATTACTCGACAATAAAACTGATTGGTGTCGAAGCAAGTGATTCATTTCATTTTGAACCATCGCTTGATTTCGGGAGGATTATTTCAAGTTTGGAAAGCGACTAGCTCACCTAGCACCAATTCACAGTAAGTTCTTTTCAACATTATTGATATATCAAAGTGTGTATTTTTCAGTAGAAATTCATTCTATTTTAGTAAGTGATTAAATAAGGCTTAGATTGTTGAGTGAAATCATTATCAAGTTATTATTAGCTGCAGATGACCTTATTTTGTGTTTAATTAAATTAATATTCCATGAAATATCTTTATATCAGAGTAACCATGGAATTATATATATATGTGTGTGTGTGTGTATATTATTGAAAGTTCGTCCGCTAAGGCTTAGAAAAGCAACATTTTATCAAGTTTATATCAATTTCGGGGTTTGTCTCATCTAACCATATTCGATCGATTGGTTGATTGCAATTCGTTCTTTCGATAATTTATTTTAGCCAATTGATACTCATTTTAGTTGCAAACGGGAAATATAAAAGAAACAGAAAAAAGGAAAAATATTGACAAAGTATTTAGATTAGACTAAACAACGAGCACCAGGAAATCCATAAAAGCCGTATATAACTGTTATTACTATTGATATTTCCTCATTGTTAAATGTTGTGAACAAGCTTTCGATAAATTTCCTGATTTTTTTTACAGTTTATATTTTTCTGTAAAAAAATGATCAGACACTTGGTTTATTTTTATAATCCTCATTAGCTGGAGTCCCTTTCTCGCTTCATGGTATTGATGATTATTATCATTGATCTACATGATCTTTGTATGATTCTAGAAATGATAAAAGTCTTCAAAAAACAAAAACTAATTGAAGTATAGCATGCCTAGTGACTTAAACATGTTAAACATTTACACTGCAAATAACAACCAGTTATTGTCGCATACATTCGTAATTCCGAAGCTTCGTAATTCCGAAGGTTCGGTTATTCCGAAGGTTCGTATTTCCGAAGGTTCGTAATTCCGAAGGTTCGTAATTCCGAAGGTTCGTCAATCCGAAAACGAAATAAGGTTCGTAATTCCGAAGGTTCGTTAATCCGAAAACAAAATAAGGTTCGTAATTCCGAAGGTTCGTTAATCCGAAAACGAAATAAGGTTCGTAATTCCGAAGGTTCGTTAATCCGAAAACGAAATAAGGTTCGTTAATCCGAAAACGAAATAAGGTTCGTTAATCCGAAAACGAAATAAGGTTCGTTAATCCGAAAACGAAATAAGGTTCGTTAATCCGAAAATTAAATAAGGTTCGTATTTCCGAAAATGAAAATAATTCATTTTGGTAACAAAAACGATGTTGTCATAACAAGATTACACGATATTATGCAATGATAGTAATAACGATCGATGATGTGTGTTGGGGCCAAAGCATGTATTTCATTAAGAATGGCGCCCTGATCAAGCATAGGCTAATTTCGATTTTATCTGAGCAATTGCTGCCTATAAGCAAATGGTTTAATTAAAGATGCAGGGGATCAAGTGTGTTGGAAGCGTGCGAGCAACCTCTAGATAATAGGATTTGTATTGGAGGGGATGTCATTTTTAATAACAGCTTCTGCTGGTAATAAAAATAAAAATAATGCTAATAATGATCCTTGTGAGATGTTTAAAGCGCGAATCGCAAGCTGAAACTAGTAGACATTTCATGTAACAAGACGTAAAGTGAGCATTCGGAGCATTTTTTGTAATCGTGAGAAAGATGTGTGTCTTTCTAAAGAATTAATGCGAGGGCGAGTTGTAATTTGTTTATATACTGACCTTGGGCCCGTTGCATGAAACTTTTTACCTGAGAAAACTCAGGTTGTTTTTACAGGAGTTTTTGCCCTGTGCTAAAGTAATTGGCGGAAATCAGACTAACCTTAGTTTTCAGTTTTTACCAGAGTTTTCTCTGGTAAAAAGTTTTATCCAACAGGCTTCAGAAAGTAATCTTTTAAATACTGCATTTAGTGACTCATGAATAGAATATATATCTCACGAACTAAATAAGAGCGCGAACCGCAAGCTTAAAATTTGTGAAATTCCAACCTGAAAACTGGACATTTCATACTTCTTTTTTGTAACCAGGAATAGAATGAGTTCCTCAATAAACAATACTTGTTGCGAGCGAGAAACGTGAGCCAAATTTTTCCGATTTTCCAACCTGAAAACTGGACATTCTATAGCATTCTTGTAAAAAAAAATAATAATAGCTGGGAGAATAGTTTTCAGAACTGAAGTGGCTTCCCTGGGTAAATGATATCTTTATCAATATCATCATTCTAGGCCCACATGAAATTTCCAAAAGTTTGAGCACGTGATTCGCTCGCAACATCTCACAAGGATGCCCTTTTCACAGTATTGACCAAAAAGGTGAATTTTACATCTTCAGATTTGACTTTTTCCCCCAAACCGCTTGCTCTCTACGCTCGCAGAAATGAAACGTAAATATATAACTTTAGCATGTTTAGTGATCACTTAAAAAATTGTGCTCAATTTAGTTACTACAAAAACACACAACCTCTTTACACAGATGATAATCTAATGGTGAAAATATCCGTTTGCACCAAATTGCCCCTATTGGCCCCCTTTTTTTTACTTTGCCCCCCCCAAAAAAAAAATACGTTCCGCCGCCATTGGCTAAAACACGCATCGTCTTCATGGCTAACTGCAAAAAGTTCTTAAAATGTCCCCTTTAGATCAGATCAGAGCTTATATATTTAAAAATTATGTTCGCGCTTCTTGCTAGCAGTTATTATCTAAATTTAGTTACATAGGCATCTCGCTTTGAAGATCACAAACATATTGCCCATCATATTAACAAAAATATAGCTCGCACTCGCATTATTTAAAAAGGGTTTATCATGTTATTACATATTTACTTTATTTTATAAGGATAAAGCTAATTATTGACTGTTAGGACTACCCTTTCAAAGAAACAAACAAAAATCAACTTTAAACTGCCGATCAAGGAAAATATGGCTAAAAAAAAATTCCCCCCTCTATTTGACGAAAGTTGGATCCGCCGGGAGGGAGGCAGGGGGCATCAAAAATGGAATAAAAAAAGGGGAATTAATATTTTCCAAAATGGGAAAGTTCCTTTTTCAAAAATAAATATGCCGTTTTTCATGTTTTTTCGAAATAAAATACTCTTTTAAAAGTATACAAGTTAAGTTAAGTTTTCAGGCTGGAATATTGAAAAATTTCAGCTTGCGCTTCGCACTCTCATTCGATTGGTGAAATATGCATCCTAAAGAGGTCACTAAATGCTTTCTTTAACAGGTTCCTTTTCTGGTCAGTATGTTTAAGCTTGCGTTTTGCGCTCGTGTTAATTCTTTAGTTAGATGCACATCTTAGAAATCTGCTCGGATTTTTAAAAACTAATTTTCATTTTTTATTGAAATAACCTAAAGTTTAGCTTGTGATTCACGCTCGCAACACCTCGCAATAATGCCATTTTAAGAATAACTGACCACAAAAAACGTTATACAACTTCACCTTTGAATTTGTTTTACCAAGCCGCTCGCTCATTATACTCTCTCCCGAAAAATAAAGCCTAAATATACATTTTGCCATAATAAGAAGTCACTTCAAAAAAGTTATTCTCTACTTAATCACTATCAAACAGACAATGACTTCAAGCAGATGATAATCTTAAGGTGAAAATATCACCACAGTCCCAATTTTGACGTATGAGTTTCATTTTTTGGCTTTACCCCCAACGAAAATTCGTTCGGCCGCCCTTGCCTTCCCATCCTCATATGATAATTGAACGGCAACAGTGTCCCCCGCCCCCCTCCCCTTGCCTCTGCCTCTGCTTTCCCGGTTTTCATTTTTCGGATTAACGAACCTTATTTTGTTTTCGGATTAACGAACCTTATTTTGTTTTCGGATTAACGAACCTTATTTCGTTTTCGGATTAACGAACCTTCGGAAAAACGAACCTTATTTTGTTTTCGGATTAACGAACCTTATTTCGTTTTCGGATTAACGAACCTTCGGAAAAACGAACCTTATTTCGTTTTCGGATCAACGAACCTTCGGAATAACGAACCTTTTTTCGTTTTCGGATTAACGAACCTTCGGAACAACGAACCTTATTTCGTTTTCGGATTAACGAACCTTCGGAACAACGAACCTTATTTCGTTTTCGGATTATCGAACCTTCGGAATAACGAATCGTCGGAATTACGCCACAAATGTTCGGATTAACGAACCCTTTTTCGTTTTCGGATTAACGAACATCGAGGTATAGGCAATTTACGTGTTTCGGAATTACGAACCTTCGGAATAAAGAACCTTCGGAATTACGAAGCTTCGGAAATACGAAGTGTAACCGTTATTGTAATAGATGAGTTTACAGATGTTAGTTGATCAAGTCTGGATTCATCGGGAATGGAGGTCCCATGGCCATGTGGTTCCACTCCTCGTACCAGACACATGAAAGTCCGGGGTTCGATCCCGACCACGGCATACACTAAAATTAATAAAGCTACCGTGCAGGCAACCAATTTGAGCACGTGTTTAACCAATATTTATTTTTGCCGAATCGGATTTCGATTTATTTACAATACAATTATTGTCATATTTACCTTTAACACATACGGTTATTCAAACAATCTTTTCAGTGGTATTGCCGAACTTCAAAATCAACATTGTCAATATCACTCTTTACCATATTTATACCGCCATCCCGACAAAATAAATACATTTATAATAATTATACACTTTATATCAACTATCTAAGTCCATTCAACTAGTGATGGTCGTCAGAGGAAATACCATATTAAATTAAAAATCGAGCTGATTCCGAAGATGTTTGTTTGTTATTCAATTCAATTCTTTTATTTCATTTCCATTCAAAACATAATACAAAGTAATATAAAACAATACAAATCAAATACAATTTTACAGAAGGGCATTCTTACTTCGTAAAAAAACAACAGTATAATTATATAGATCATAAATGGAAATGGAAATGAGGGGGATCCACTAAAAAGCAAAGCTTGTAAAATTGTGGATCCCCTTGGAAAGAAGAAATTATAGTCGACTTACTATATGCGTACATGCATGTATTACAGGAAAGAAATCATATTGACGGAAACATAATTACTGAACAAATGCAAAGCTTTTCACACAAAGTGAAAAGCTGTTGATGTGGTGGTGGTTGTAATTCTGAATTGAAATTGAAGGATCTGGTGCACTTTTGGATCTATTTTAAATAATAAAACGTAGGTTCGATTTTTACTGTATTTTTGTAGTCTTGGGAAAAATTAAAGGCGTCCCCCCCCCTGCCAATCCCAACCCGTTGCGTAAGACAGTGGATAAAGATCGAATCTCATATCCTTTGTTTGTTTATCCTCTTAAGACAACAAGCACTCTGATTTCATCAGCTTGGCGAAATTCCAAAAGAACTACGTTTCCAAAAGATTTGTCATTTTAATATACTGCAAGTTTTTTGTTTCATATAGTGATCTTGATTCAGTTTTTATACATCATATTACTATAATTTTATATTGCGTGTTTTATGAAGGGTAATAAGCCAAATTTCATTCAGGTGTAATTAAGATCATAGGCACCTGGTTCAACTTCAGAATATATAGGCCTAATTACTGCCCTGGGATAAATATTATCATGTTATCAATGGACTTTACTAAATGCGAAATTGTTAGATTTTGTACCTTCTTGTTTAAACTTTTTTGTGTTTGGTATTATGTGCTTCTTTTGAAATATAAATGTTCTCAGAAAAGAGTTGTAAGTTGGTTAAAATTATAAACTACAAACTGTTAGATCATGGAGCTATTAACATTGCTCTATGGTTAGATGAACAAAATTATTTTGTTTGGAGAAAAAACCTCAGCTTTATATCTTTCTTAGGGAAAGATGATTATGATGCCACAAGGTAGCTCTGTATAACCCCTGACCGATAACTGACGTGACGTCGAAACGTGGGTGAATTATCCAGAATGCATTAATTGTTACTGCTATTATCTGATTTACATAAAACAAACTGCTCTTTCTTAAAAATCATTATTGTTTGTTAACACTATTATGTCTTTGCGAGGATTCTTGTTTTTATTTATATGTGAATGAAGTGAAAATGGAGTTTGATATTTGAAATTAGAAATCATAAGCAGGTTCTATCTGAAACCTTGTAAAAATGATATATGATAATTATTCAAATTTATCTCTTGATTGATAAAATTAGTCTCAAGTCTAAAGAGGTATCAATTCCGTAGGATACCCCCTCCCCCCCCCCCTTCGATTATAATCAAATCATTGCCATGCCATCGTCTCCAAACTGATAAAGTTAATGCATGCATTCAGTTTTATTTTATACCAAATACTCCTTTTATAGTGTAAACAAGGGAAATCTGCGCATTTTAGATAATCCATGGGCATTAAATTTCTATGGATTTACAAAGCCGGGATGATCTCTTTGATATATATAAATGCTCCCTATTTCCGCAGTACGAATATATTATAATGAATGCTAAGATCGCATTATTAAGTCATGTATTTTAATTATTTATTTTAGGTTTAGTTTATTTTATCATATTGCTGGCAAATGATACACAAATACATGGACAATTGAAAGATCAATCGGTCGGCTCGTATCGTGACTGCACTACGAGTGCTGATTTTCTAGTGTAAATTTGAACTGAAATATCAACACTCGTAGTGCAGTCACTATACAAGCACTGTATAAGTGCTAAATTAGCACTTCATTTTTTACAGTGATGGGATAGCCAAAAGGAAACTGGTTCCAATTTAATTTGATATTATTCACATTAGCAATTGACGGTAAAAGCACAGATGAGCTATAGGCTGGTTTACAAAAGGGACCGAACAAAAGAAGAAACATATGAAACATACTGTAATAAAACAAAGTCTATACAAAAGATTAATGAAAAAATAGTTACCGATGACATCATGAGCAAACAAAATCGGAAAAACAAAATTAATAAACGATCATACATGAGCCATTCCCTCACACATAATAATAACCCAAACACGGGTGGATCTTTTGTAAGTTTAAAGTTAAATGTCAGAAGCGGAACTAGAGGGGGGGGGTTGGGGGGGTTGCAACCCCCCCCCCCCCCCCAAATAAAAAAATCCATTTTTTTAGATCTTATCTTTTCTTTTAAACTTGTAATTTTATTTTATTCTATTTGTATGTATTTATTTCATTTATCATTATTATTATTATTGCTTTAGATGCAAGAAAACGCCATTTTCACACAGATTTTCAAAAATTTTCCTTACTGTGGGAGGGGGACACCCCCCCCCCTCCCACACCCTCCCCCTCGCTTGCTCTGCTCGCTGGGACTCGGTCGCTACGCTCCCTCGCATACCACCCCAACCCCCCTTTATAAAAAGCTGGACCCGCCCCTGAATGTCACACCCAAGAACACGTGTTACTTTGACCTGGTCTTAATAGTACATTGATAACAAAGAAAGTGTTTCCGTCATTGTTACACCATGATTGTCATTTGATATTACGTTCAATTATAAAAATAAATAATAATTGTTTACCATGCTCTTAACGTCAAAAGGCGAAATAAGGAAAGCATTTAAACATTAAGCACATTATTGAAATAATACATATCAATAATGGTACATTCACGCAAACATATTAAATAAATAGGTAATCCCAGGTGTTGTTTGGCTTCATAGAAACAATTAAAGACGACAAATAATTCAATTAAAATAGCTTAAAAGGTAAAAGAATTATCATGTTTGAAATTAATCGTTAAAGTGGGCGAGTTGAAAAAATGTCTCACTTCTTGCGCTAAAGTGAAAACATGATTAAATCGATTATTATGGAAGAGCATTTATTTGATATTAACGCATGAATATTGATAATCATGTAAATGCAATATACCAATATCCACTCACTCAAACATATTACATACATAGATAATCCGAATCCCAGATGTTGTTGACTTGCATTTAAACATCAAGCACATTATTGAAATAATGCATATCAATATTGGTACATTCACGCAAACATATCAAACAAGTAGGTAATCCCAGGTGTTGTTTGACTTGAAAGAAACAATTAAAGACGACAAATAATTCAATTAAAACAGCTTGAAAGGTAAAAAGAAATCATCATATTTGAAATTAATCATTAAATTGGGCGAGTTTTTATAAAATGTCAAACTTTTTCTGCTAAAGTGAAAACATGATTAAATCGATTGTAAAGAAGAACATATCTTTAATAAGAATTTTTTGTGTGTTAGGTAGTTTTTATTGACAGCTTCAATTCATAAACAAAATACAATACGTATAACGGATAGAAGATTGATGTCTTTACAAATTGATAAATGCCTTGACAACTCATAAATGTAACACTTTTAACACATGAACGCATGTTGACTAACGATTTAGTTATTCCATTCAGTTCAGTTCAATTCAATTCGTTTATAACCAATTTTAAATTGCGATATAAGAATTTAAAAAAATATATAACAAATGAGCAAAAGTAAGAGTATACAAGTATTCCACATAATTATACATATATACTGAGTTTACCATCAAACAATAAAGGAAAAAGGGAAGTTATAAAAACCCGTGAAGGTTTGGTCAAGTCTCATGTGTTGTATATACACATCTAACATTTTGGGCAACATACTGTCCACGATGTTGGGTAATGTATGTTGGTAAAAAGTTATATACTTTGGGCAATTATTATTCAATTTACCAAATTTATTACTCATTTATTATGTTTGATTACCCAATTTGGGCAGAGTTTAACCAATAGTTGTATGGACAGTATGTTGCCCAAGGATGGTTACAAGATGGGGCACATTTTTGTCCAACCCTTTTTAAGAGTGTAAGCTTGCATGATAAATCAAAATAAAGTACAGTGCACGAAAATTAATAAATAAATATGCAAAACTTTACATGATCAGGCAGAGATAACCTTAATTTAGTCCACGTTTATGACAACTAAAATAATTTCTTTGTCCATGAAGCTCACATGAACATAAAGGTTAAGTTCAATGAACTAATAAATCTTGGCCGCAGTTATTTATTTACCTGGGCTCCGTAACACGAAGGTTTGCGATGAATTGCTAATATGAAACAACCGCACTGATTGGTTCCCGGTCAGTATTTTAAACAGAGTGCGCATATAATGATGATCTTGATTGGCCATTGGTTGTGTCACGGAGCCCTGATCAAGGGAATCCCGCGGTCAGGAAGTCATAAAATATCAAGTTTATCAATTTAGATTTTAATTTTGATTGGCAGATAACCTTTACCTGATAATCTTTCTTTTCCACGTTCCATCTCGATGTAGATAGACATAATCTCGTAGCAGCTTGAAACTTCAGCCCCCTCCATGCCCTCAGAGTCATGCTCATTGTCAATGTAACATTTTTACGCGTGAGACCAGTCAGAGAACAAAAAAATATAAGATTTTTTTTAATATATATATATTTGTTTGGGGGGATAACACATGAAACCAGTCCCTCTCTTTTGTTTGATCTGCAAAAAAAAACCAACAGAAAAACATCTTAAACATAAAGAAGGGAAAATCCAGCGACAGTGCACATAGGCCTACTCCCAAGAAAACTTGATTTTTTAACAACACCCCCCCCCCCCCCACCGAAAACCAACGAGACAAAATACATCTAAAACCTAAAGAAGGGAAAAGGCAGTTACAGTACATATAGGTATACTCCCAAGAAATTTTGATTTTTGTAACAAAATGCCCCCCCCCCCAAAAAAAAGCAAAGGGGATCCCCATTTGCAGCCCCCTCCATTCAATTGAGACCGATTTTTTTTATCTTTTCGTTTTTCAGATGGCAGTACTCCGAGTTTCAACGATATTCGCCCTTCTTTTATCAATATGCCTTCTATTATCAACGACACAAGGTGAGTAACCATGGTAACATCAAAATAAACATTTCTCTTCAGAGATGAAGTTGGGATCGACTGAGATCATTACAATTTTGAGCTCATTTCACGGAAGAGTTCAGCTCTAACCTTTCATTATTTTAATGAGACCCGCCCCCACCAAAAATCAATCAATCAGAAGTTGCGATCGATTAAGATCTGAACAAATTTGAGCTCATTGAACTCATTTCGCTGAAGAGTCCAGTTCTAGCATTTCACTCTATTGATGAAGACCCCCCCCCCCAGGAAAAAAAATGTAGTAATACATTCATTTAAAAAAATGAATAAATGAATAAAATATTGATTGAAATCGGTTTTTGTTTCATTCACATTTGGCAAGATATTTCAGGTAATTGTGCTAAACATTTTGATGACTAAATAAAATAATGGGAAAAAAATCTGCAGCATGGCCATGCCTTCATCAGTCCATCCACACGACACCCTTACTAATCCTTTAGCATGTACTAGGAGTATTCATATGTCACTTAACCTTACATGTTATCATTGTAGATAAAACAGTATAGCTCTTGAACTTGACGCGTGCTCTAGATTTCAATGCTGTAAAACAATTATAAAAGATGACATGACCTTGTCTCTCGTCTCACAGCTGTTCCGTACGAAACCCTTGCCGCCAAAAATTACGTATGCAAAGATTTATTACGACGCAATGTTTTGGTTTGCGAGGAGAACATTGCCCCCTTTCCACGTAACATCTACTCGCTATACTACTAGATGAGATAGATTGCGATCTGCAGGGACCAATCCAAAGTTAGATTGAAGTTCAATGCAATAGAGTAATAATTCAATCTTATTCGAAATCTTCAATCTAATTTTGTATTAGGCCCTGGCCACAATCTAAAGGGCTGTTCACACCGCCCAAGCGTTGTTGAAGCGGTCGTGGAGCGGTAGGGAGAGAGGGTCGAATTTCGCTCACAAAATTGGGGGAAAATCGAAAACAAAATAAAAACAATCGAAATCGAAAATGGTGAACGGTAGCGAGCGGTGATGATTTTTTCTCTCCGCTCCATGACCGCTCCAACAACGCTCGGGCGGTGTGACCAGGCCTTTATAGATTGACTTTTAATTTATGGATTTAAAGAGTGGCTCTTGTGCTAAAGAGGGGCAACCCCCACCCCCCCCCTACCCCCACCAGCACCACCACTTTTATTTTATTTGTTCAAGGGGAACTGGAAAAGAGAATACGAGGAAGAAAAAGAGGAGGGATGGAAGAGTCACATTCATGAGGAGCGCAATGGGAAAGGGGGCAGAGGTCCGAATACACGACAATTTGTTATCAAGGGAGTAGAAAAGAAAATGCGAGGAGTGATAAAGAAAAGGAGGGAGGGAGATCTCAACCAATTTAGCAGGAAATGAGTTGCGCGAAGCGCGGCGTGTAAGAAAAGGAGGAGGGGGAGAGAAACGGACGAGGAGGGGCGGAAGAGAGAATAAGGGGAAGAGAGAGATCTCACTCGTCTATACGGCATATGTGTGGGTTTTTTTGGGGGGGGTTTCTTGGGGGATGAGTCTCAGTTTAGATTCACCTTGCACAAGCACCATCCCCCCATGGTGCCAAAAGCAACCCCACCCTAAACAATTATTTTTGCTGGAATATCATTTTCTCTTTGTTTCGTCTTTAAAGGGGAATGAAACCTTTGGAACAAGTAGGCTTGTGTTGAAACAGAAAAATCAAAGAATAAGAACAAAGAAAGTTTGAGAAAAATCAAACAAATAATGAGAAAGTTATGAGCATTTTAATATTGCAATCACTATTGCTATGGAGATCTTCTCATTGCCAATGCGACAAAGATATGTGATGTCACATGTGAACAACTTTCCCTGTGATGGACTATAAAATACCCTCAAAATGTCTCTTTTTTTCTTTTTCTTGTGGTGATACAAACTCTTTATCCATGATGTATTATTTAAAAATCTGCATTACATGCCCTCCTATAGAAATAACACATGATCTACTGATAGATGTGATAAAAGTGAAATATATACTTATGTAATGGGGAGAGTTGTTCACAATTGACATCACACATCTTTGTCGCATTGCCAATTTGAGGATCTCCATTGCATTAGTGATTGCAATATTCAAATGCTCATAACTTTCTCATTATTTGTCTAATTTTTCTCAAACTTTCGTTAATCTGTTTCTTTGATTTTTCTGTTTTCACACAAGCTATCGTGTTCCAAAGGTTTCATTTTCCATTAATATTACTCATAGTCCCGATAATAAACCACGCAAGTCTGGCTTAGCTAATCACTCAAGTTCATTCCATTCATAAAGAAGGGAAATTGAGAAAATCAGAATTGTCGATATGCCAAATCTTATGTCATTATTACTTGGATTCTTTCAGCTTTCACCCCCTGGAAAAAGCCCCCAATGGGTTTGATCGAACTCCTTAAAATCTATTAACGAAATGTAGGCCGAGTTGTCATGATTTCAATGAAACCTACATTTCCTCGAAATGAGAATTAAACAAATTTAATAAAACAAAAAGACCTTGAATATATAGGAATCCTCTGCCAAAGTAATTCTTTCGAAAGTAAAATATATATTTAGTTTATTTTTTAGGACAGGTTGTATTTTCGGAGGTGGGGATATCAGAAGTAAGAGAAGAAAGAAAATGACTAGATCTGCCACATTTATAATAGCTTAACGTTATTTTTATGTTATCATTATTATTATTAATCATTATTATTATCATACACTGTAAAAACTGTGGTGTTAAAACTGACACCAATTGGTGTTAATAGAGGACCACACCCTGAGGTGTTAAAATTACACCCTAGAGATTGAACATAACACCAAAGAGTGTAAATGTAACAACCAAAGGTGTTGTAATAACACCTATAAGTGTAAAACTAACACCACCAATTTAACACCGGTGTAAAATAACTGATGTGGTCCTCTAAGTACACAGTTTAACACCACAGTTTTTGCTGTGTATCATTGCTATTTACCAAATTTACCAATTAAGCACTCATTCCACTTTTAGCCATATGGTGATGATTATATAATCTAGTAAAAGAAATAAGGATAATAATAATAACTAGTAAAGGATAATGACATTTGACTCTTTATACGGCTATTTTTTTAAGCCCACATATTGGCTTACTATAATTAAGTAATAGCAAACTGGTAAAACAAAATTAAACTTCGTCAAGGAAATAATACCTGAATCTCTCCAAATAAGTAAAGCAAAAAAACAACACAAAATGAAGACAATGCGAAATTATTTCCGGATTCCGGATGAATTGTGATTTCAATAAAATCGCAACCCATAAAAACGAATTCAGAGATATCAATTAATAATTTTTACCTCAAATATTTGGAATCTTTTGTTTCTCTAATGCACTAATTACATCCTGTGACGGTGGAAATATCATGTTCTTTATCACGTAACATAATTCCCCTTATTCAGTTATCATGGTTATTGTTTCCCCATTTTTTGTTCTATGTATATTGTAGTTAGTATTTACTGACTCATTCCGAAGTGTAATCGTGACGTTAACCACAATTAAATGTGAATCTTAAAAAAGCATTTAATATTGATTCAGTTTGATCGCTGGCATTTCCGATATCGGGAGAAAACAGAAATCCGGGGAAATTTTATTTGATCTGAGGTGATGAACTTTTCTAAGGGTAACCTCCTCTGATGTCATCGGAGTTAAAGGCTTCCTCATTTTTTTCTGTCCGTATGTGGTTATCCTGTCATATACTTCCTGTTTATAATTGAAAAGTTTGAAATTGAAAATTTGGAAGAAACAAAAATATTTTAGTGCATGGGCTACATGTGATTTTCCACATAATAAATTAGAAAGAAAAAATGAAAAAGGGAGAGAAAGGGGAGAGAGAGAGAGGGGTGGGGGAATGCAGCAAGGATATAAATCTTTCAAAATGTATCCAATTTTCAGTGGTGATAATCATTTTTTTAATGATATTGATTGACTAATACTCAATCATGTTTGATTGGCAAGTTTTAATTCATTTTATTAGTATGTTGATGTAGTCGTTTACGGACAAGGGATAATAAGACGTTTCCATTCCATTCCATTCCTTGATTTTATTTGGCAATAAGTCATGATTGACTGTAAAGAAATGGATTTCTCCAAGACGTCGGTGTTATGTATATATTTGTCACTTTCCTAATCGGTGTTGAACACTGTTACGCCTTGGGTGTTAAGGTTTTTATTTTCTGTCGTCGTCAAAAATCCTCAGGTGTAAACATTTTACATAAACAATTGTTGTTTTATATCACTTTTGGTGCTGATGGTGCTTAAATCGGTGTTATGTATATTTTTGCACTTTCCTAATCGGTGTTGAACACTGTTACGCCTTGGGTTTTTATTTTCTGTCGTCGTCAAAAATCCTCAGGTGTAAACATTATACATAAACAATTGTTGTTTTATATCACTTTTGGTGCTGATGGTGCTTACGTCGGTGTTATGTATATTTTGCCACTTTCCTGTTCGGTGTTGAACACTGTTACACCTTGGGTTTTTATTTTCTGTCGTCGTCAAAAATCCTCAGGTGTAAACATTATACATAAACAATTACGTTGTTTTATATCACTTTTGGTGCTGATGGTGCTCACGTCGGTGTTATGTATATTTTGCCACTTTCCTGTTCGGTGTTGAACACTGTTACACCTTGGGTTTTTATTTTCTGTCGTCGTCAAAAATCCTCTGGTGTAAATATTATACATAAACTATTACGTTGTTTTTATATCACAATTATTAAATTGGTGGTGATGGTGCTCAGTTCTTTAAAAATTAATTCAAAACTAAACAAAAACGCGTGCCAATCGGATGTTGCTCATATTATGCTTGTCAGACAAGAATGTCAACATAATATTTGACTTTATTATTTTTTTCTCATCAAAGTCAAATGACAAGGTTTGATGACCGGGTTCATCAGCAATCCATTATTTTCTTTGCATGCTTCGCTCTACTTGATTTACCTGTCGTAAACATGGCAAATGATTTTCTGTTCCATATCAAATATGATATTTCCTTTTGTTTCCGAAAAACAACCTTCATCGTTAAAAATGAATTTCCGCCAAAAACCAGACCTCGCACGCCCTTGTTATAGAGGGTTGATGATGATCAACAACAGATGTTATTTTGTAATTTTGGAACAATGACTAATTGTGACGCAAAAAGTTTACCTTTATTGCTATAATTTCCCCCACAGTATTTTTGTATGCGAGTTTGTAGCCTCTATTTAATTGAAGTCATGCATTTTCATGTGATTTGCTAAAAAAAAAACAAAATTGTCGTCAGGCTCTTGATACAGTGAACAGGTAATTCTCCGAACCCCACCCCCATAAAAGTGCATGTCACTATTTTAAGTCATTACTAGATCATTTTACATCACTACAAGATTGCGGGGTGCGTGATTGATATCTGTGTATTTTGTCTTTTCTCTACATAAAACTTTTTCTCACTCAAGAAATGGGTTGAAAATTCAGAATACAGTATCTTTTTTAAGAATTCTAATAACCATTGACTAAATTTGTGAAGTGCATGTAAGCACTCAAAGGGGAGTCCCTAAATTTCAAATAAACTGAAAAAAAAATCAGAGAGAGGGCGCTAGATGTCAAACGTATTTTTGTTTTAAGTATGAATAAACATCCAATTTCCAAAGACCACTATAATTCGATACGTGTTCTTGTGAACTATTTATCGAAGATGTGGAATGATCCTCGAGTATAAGACCGACCCCTTAATTAAAGGTCAAGTCCACCCCAGAAAAATTTTGATTTGAATAAATAGAGAAAAATCAAACTAGCATAACACCGAACAATTCATCAAAATCGGATCTAAAAGAAGAAAGTTATGACATTTTAAAGTTTCGCTGATTTTTCACAAAGCAGTTATATGCACAACTCAGTGACATGCAAATGAGACAGTCGATGATGTCCATCACTCCTTATTTCTTTTGTTTTTTTTATTGTTTGAATTATACAATATTTCACTTTTTACAGATATGACAATAATAGCATATAAGCAATGCTAATATCACATGATCAGGGAGGATTTAATCGCTGTTTCACTTCACAATGAGGAGAAAATTAGAATATTTCATATTTCATACATTAAAATACAAAAGAAATAGTGAGTGGATGACGTCATCACTCTCTTCATTTGCATACCAACCAGGGTGTGTCTATAACTGTTTTGTGAAAATTAAGCGAAACTTTAAAATATCATAACTTTCTTATTTTACATCCGATTTTTGTGAAATTTTCAGTAATATGCTCGTATGATTTTTCTCTTTTTAATCAAATCAATTTTTGGTGGGGTGGACTTGTCCTTTAACATAGCTTTAGATGGGATTCAATACCTTAACTCACCGGGGAGGGTGCATCTTTCGACTGGAAGGCCCTATATTGGTTGATTACATGAATGGTATCTTGATTCCCATCCTTCACTCCTCTTTTACATACACACTCATTTGGACGAGCAATAGAACACATTCTCCGTGTTTTGTTTTTGTTTTTTTAATATATATACCGAGGTTTTTTACCTGACTGCTAAGAAAGCACGAATGTCTGTCAGCAAGCAACCAGGGGCCCAACGGTTTAAAGTCCTTTCCGAGGGACCTGGTAATGTGGATAAATGCCTTACCAAAGGGCACTAGCGCATCATTTGGGAATCGAACCCGGGTCACCGGAATCCGAAACCCCCGCTTTTCCGACTGACCTATCGCGCCTTTTTTTACATTTAGATTTAAATCTAGATATTATTTCCGTTTTAACTTCAACTTCTATTTTAAACAAGTGTTTTCCGAGTTACCAATAATGCATATAGCGTTTCCATCCATTTGAATGAAGGATAAAAACAGCAATTAAAGAACCCCCCCCCCCCCGCCAAAAAGAACTAAAATGAAATGATTAAACAAACAATATCTGGTCGTTGGTATACATTCGAGAAATAAATGAGAATAAAAGTGTCATTAGTTGAGTACAATTGTAGTAACAAAGCATAGGATAGTATCATCATCATCATCATCAACAACATCATCATCAACATCATCATCATCATCATCAACAACATCATCATCAACATCATCATCATCATCAACAACATCATCATCAACATCATCATCAACATCATCATCATCATCATCAACATCATCATCAACAACAACAACAATAACAACATCATTATTTTTTATTATTATTATCCTCATTATTATTATTATTATTACTGTAATTTAATTATCATTATTATTATAACTATAATTATTATTATTATTATTATCATCATTATTATTATTATTATTTAATTATCATTATTGTTATTATTATTCAATTATCATTATTGTCATTATTACAGCTCTTGTTATCATTTTCAGTGAAAACAATGAGCAGTAAGACATGCCAAGACCCCCCCAAAAAAAAACAAACGTAGAGGGCGTCAGCACTTGGCACTGTTACTTCGTAGGCAGGCGGGATAGGTGACTGCCTTTCTAATCGTAATGATTTTTTTAATCAGTCATCCAACCACAGACGAATAAAGATAATATTGAAGCCTACATGTATCACAAAGAATGCCCTCTGGCAAGATTGAGAGCTGTCAGGAATAGAAATATATATATTTATTAATTCTAAAAGTTTATTTGAAGAACAAGGTTAAAAAAAATGTAAAGAAGGTTAGATAGCGGTCTATTTAGGATTGTCTTGTCTGGTCTCTGGTATTACAGGACGACCAGCACGGAGAGTGGACAGATCAGCTGAATCCGGTAGTTCTAGCAGCAGTAGCAGTAGCAGCAGCAGTAGCTCATCCGAGGAGATAGATAACCGACCACAAACTGTTGCGACAACCACTACGACGACCATGACGACGACCACCACAGCCCCGACGACGCAACCACCTACTACCACGATGCCAGTCATGACGACATGCGTCATGCGAGGTGACGGCACCCTAGACTGCCGCCCCGTGGTGGCCATTCCCTAGTTCGTTCTTTGGACCAAATAACAGCACTGGATTTTTAAAGAAGATCGGATGAACATCATATTGAAGAAGAGACAGATGAAAAACAGTTTAATAATTGAGAGTAGACCGCTTGCATTTCTAGCGATCGTTCTTGTTCTGCGTCAGTTCAACAACTGCTGACGTTAAACCCTAGACCGTACATTGCACTTGACCTTGAACCGATGTAAGCCAAATAACACGAAACGGTTTACATTACAAACACCCTGAAAGTTAACACATCTTTGACATAATATAGGCCTGAAATTAATGTTAAAGTTAATTCACTAATGACACCCTGCCCTGAAACCAACCAGTTGGATGTTTTATAAGACAGTTCCTTTAAGCACGACTGGTGCTAAATAATTACCAATGAACATGTAATGGTGAATATCATTAACCACATGAAATGATAACCAGTCGTTCTTAAAAAGTCACTCTTCAGTAATACGAACAGTTTTATGAAACGGCCCCTAGGGACCCCGTTCCATAAAACATGCTACAATAACAAATTTACAATAACAGTTAAAAGCTACTGAAATCATTCAATTTGATTGGCTGATGGTACACTTGTAGAAAGTGTGCATTTGACATTATATCGAGTCTTTATGAAACGGGCCTAAGATATCTTCACTCTTCATTCCATGTCAAGGTGACATTCATTGGGTAAACGTACTATAGCAATATTTCATTTCATGATATTAACATAAGATAGCCTCTTTCTGCTCTGCGCTAAATCTCCTGTAAACTAATCCAGCATTTATAATACCATATTTTAAGTTCCCACTAATGTCGAAATACCATGGACCTTGGATATACCAACACAGGGACCGCGGAATCGTTATGAAAATGAGAGGGTCTAAAATCACATGAAGTAAAGTTTTATGGTCAGTTATGGGGGTTATTCTTTAGTTGTTGTTGCTGTTGCATAAATACTGGTGAAAGTGTAAGGGTTAATTCAGCCCCCCCCCCCCCACTTCCCTGTTATGCCGCCCCTGCAATAGTCCCAAACGACTCTCTTTTCCGTTCCAGTAACTTTATTTCTCTCATCTGTTTATACACTGCATGGGAATGTGATGTAACACATTTTATTTCACAGTTTCATTGCCTTTTGCCCATCCTTTAACAGTCTTTGGGTGTACTTTGGGGTTGCTTTTATTATTTTACTTTTATCACAATTATATCCACGAGGCCGCAGTTGCATTGTTTGTGTAGGATATATTTCAGCACTGAAGTAAATAAAGGGGGAGGAAAGGGAACGAGAGCAATGTTATAAAAAAAATTATTACATAAAACTTTATCCAAATTTTTTTTTTTCATTTTTGTAAAAATTTTATCCATCCGCCATTTGAGTAAATAATGAGCAACCTAATTATGAACCAAAATTTTAGCTCAAGCGTAGTTTTGCCAATCGCTTGACAGGAAGGGGCAACTAAATATCTATATACTAGTCTGTTTTGTGTCCATACCAGAATGGCGCTTACAGCACTTTAGTTGTATCATCGACCTAGGTCCATAGCGTTCTAGTGTTATTTAAAAAAAAATGCTCCTGCGACATTTTGCTCCGGTCTTAATATCTCTGGACATGGGATTAAAGTTTGGATTGTAATAGATATTTTTTGTCCAGAATATTAAAGATAATGACTAGTGTTCCTTTGATTTTGGAGGTTAGTATTCATGTTTGGCTTCATGTAAAGAATTTCCATCGGAGCATTTGTTGCCGGAGCACATGTCATGGGACTGAAATATATAACAGACACAACGACAGGTTGAGTTAAAATGGTTGCTTAATATCTGGATTTATACGATATGGTGACCTTTGTCCAGATTTATTTTTTGTATCCGTGAGGGTTTTCACTTGGATGTTCTTATATAACTTTACAATATTTATAGCTGAACTTAACTCAAGCACTCCACTTCGAGATCAAACCGACTGAACCAACCAAATTTTCTAAGTCAGATGAAAAATAACGAATATTCATGGTCAAAGGCGATCTTGTGTCCCAAAGCCTAAATATGTCTTAAAATTATCACTAATTTGTTGTTCTCTTTGATCTCCCTTTCAATTTCAATTTTTCAATTTTATTTATTTCACTTCCATCAAAAAAAACAAATTGTATACCATATATATAAACATAAGTATTTGTATCCATTGCAAAGAAACAAAAATAATAATACATATGTTGTGAATAAAACTTACACGATTTGGGCAACACATTGGAGGTTTTAAATAAGTATACTATTTTTCAATAGAAATTAAATTAAGATGCAAATGGAGGGACCCACTAAAAAGCAATGCTTGTACAATTTATTGATTTTATTGAAAGGACAGTTACGTGGTCATGTACCTCTGTAATTGTGCAACATTATTTTAGTGAAAAATTGCACCCAAAGGAAGTAATTATGATGCCTTTAATGGTGCCAATTTCTTAGTCCGCGAGATTTATCTTAACATAGCTGTATCTATTTGTATATTTCGTATTTTCATAATAACTTATATGTATAAAACTGCAACTCTATGACTTATGGTGGACATTATACTGTTAATTAAATTAATATAACATAAAGCAAATTGGTTGTGTTATCATGGTTGCTGCAGCTGCGGTGCTGATTTAACACCAGCCCTGAATCTATATATGTCCACACAAGAGAAGTGTTGAAACAACACCAGTTTGGTATCAAACCGATGCTGGGTTAATACTAATTGGTGTTGTATAAACACCTTTCTGGTGTTAGACCAACACGTCTCTGGTGTGGACACATATAGATTCCGGGCTGGTGTTAAATTAACACCAGAGTTTTTGCAGTGTGTATCTTCGGGATTCTATTTTGTTTTCTTTATTTTCCAATGAGTGGAGGTTATGCCATTTGAAATTGATGTGCGGAAATTTGTATGTAGACAGTGGGTGATCTCACGTCCGGTGTTGCCTTTGGTGTTGGTGTTGATGTTGAAATTTGAATTGCTTCCCCTAGCTCCAAAATCTATCCTGAGTTTGTGAATCTGATCCAGATCACACTAACTGACATCTCAACAACCAGTGAGAGACTATTCAGGACCATCTTCATTTTATGTTTGTAGTTATACTTCTGTTCAAATCGACCTAACACCAACACCAAAAGGTCAACACTGAACTTGAAATCACATAATATACTGGGCGATGTGAGAATATATTTTGATGAAAAAGGGGGATCTGGGGATGGGGAACGAAACAAAAGGGTGAGAGCGAAACTAGAAATATTGAGAAAGAGTTTTTAGTGATGTGCGTACTGATTCCTTCCTGACCAAATTTTAGGCCGCATTCTCCTATATCTG
This sequence comes from Lytechinus variegatus, assembly GCF_018143015.1. Lineage (NCBI taxonomy): Eukaryota > Metazoa > Echinodermata > Echinoidea > Temnopleuroida > Toxopneustidae > Lytechinus > Lytechinus variegatus. Next base: position 40,701,197 of record NC_054747.1, on the reverse strand, counting down.
TACCTGTATACTGACACAGATGTTCGCTTATACCCCTCCCTCTCTCTCTTTTAGCATTCACATATATGTGAATGCTAAAAGAGAGAGAGGGAGGGGTATAAGCGAACATCTGTGTCAGTATACAGGTACAGATATAGGAGAATGCGGCCTAAAATTTGGTCAGGAAGGAATCAGAGCCGGTTCTCGGAACACTATCGCCCAGTGGATCGCGTTCCAACTCCGGCGGATTCAGAACCAATATCTCTTCGGCAGGTATCGTTCTCGATCTGCAAGCCGTACGGTACTCATTTCCTTCTAGGACCTACAACTTTTGTTTATATTTTATTAGGAAATATATATTTTAATAGGAAATATATAATAAGAAAATCAAACCGCGGCAATCCGGCAGATATGGTTCCGATATCTGCATGCTGGCGGATGCCGAATCCACCGGTGAAACCGTTTCACCGCCGAGATGTGGGCAACAATCTAGAAATCGGGAGCAAATCAGCAAATACAGTCTCCTGAAGTATGATACAGTATGTTGTAATATTTTCCCCATCTTCCCTTTTAAAGTAACAATCAAGACTGCCGATATTGTTCTTTCTTATTTCGACCAGTCAAAAAAAAGTCCAAACAATATTTGCGAACATGCCCCGATACCCATGAATAAGTTCGAAAGTTTCCGCACATCGACGATAAATGAATCCTAAAACGTCGCAAATGCATTGAAAATACAAGTTAAATCACAATGAAGTCTTTATATATGGTCGGTAAATTGGACCAGCAGTTACGTCGGTGACTCCTGGACAAACGACATAGGCCTAATTATTGGCGATTTTTCTTTATACCCAGCTCCCACTTTCAAAATTCGCATCACGATTAAAACTGATCTTAATTGTGGTGTGCTCGTAGTGATCGTATTTCAGTCGTGGCAATCGTGCTGATCGCAGTAAAATATGGAATGGTACAAATAGTTTCGCGATGAGTTACGAAAGGCCAATCATGGTGTTCAGTTTCAGAAAGTGACCCGGAGGAGACAAATCATCAGAGGGGCACAGCACTGTTCTCAAAGTGCTCCTCCAATACTTTGTCTCATCCATGTCACGGTCCGCCACACTGTAAAAATTGTGGTGTTAAAACTGACACCAATTGGTGTTAATAGAGGACAACACCCTGAGGTGTTAAAATTACACCCTAAAGATTGAACATAAAACTAAAAAGTGTAAATGTAATAACCAAAGGTGTTGTAATGACACCTATAGGTGTAAAACTAACACCACTAATTCAACACCCGGTGTAAAATTACTGGCGTGGTCATCTATGCACTCCGGTTAACATCACAGTTTTCGCTGTGCACAGTACAGATGGTGCTATGATCGCAGGACCCGATAACAATCGAGCCATCAGATCTGAAACGACCGACGAAACTTCTGATCAGATCCACCGGCCCTCGACGAAGACTTCATTTTGATTTGACTATTGTATTTTCAATACATTTACTAAGTTGTTGGATTCATTCTCCATGTTCTGCGTGCCTATATGCGAAAACTCTATGAAGGCGATGTTGACGAAGTTTTTTCGACAGTGGTTGATCCTCATCGAAACTTCATCATATTTTCGTTTGGCTTTTGCGAATGATGCATGAATATCGAAAACTCTAACGATCAAATTCCATATTCACTGTTTCTCATATCATAATTCTTTTTTATTGAATCATCTCAATACAACAGGGAGGCCTCGAATCTATCGGTCCGCCGAATCAGATGACAGCGACGAGTCCGGCGGGAGCAGTGACTCCTCGGAGGAAAGCAACAGACCAGCTAAAAACATGACACCACCGCCAACCACTACCACCACGACCACCACGGCCACTCCTACCACCACGGCTACTCCCACCACCACTGCCCCGACCACAACACCCGCAACCACACCATCTACCACGACGTCTGCAACAACTCCAACGACTACGCCAATGATAACTAGTCCAACGGTACCAATACCGGTCTTAACCACATGTGTACCGCGTGGTGATATTGGGTTCGACTGTTTTCCAGTCACTCCTGTCAGTCCGTAGTTCAAACTCAAATAGAACAATTATAAAAGGGGTCATGAGGACAACATCATCCACACGACTTGATTCTTTTGAAGAGCTGCACTCTAAAAGAAAATCAGTATTATAAAAAAAAGAAATGGCTACTTAATCTGGTAAGCTGGGTGCAACTGTAAATCATATTTGAATATCATTTGTCTGGTCGTATTTTACTAGAACATAGTCAAAATCTCTGACTAGAATATACGTCAAAATTAGCTATCACCCAGCTGACTTCTGATCTAGTCAATTTGACTGATTTTGAGATTATGTGGTTCCACAATTCACCCCCATCATTTCGATATTTATGATACAAACATAATTATTTTTGTGGGGAGTGCATTGTATGGGACGTTAAGTAAATGTGGGTGTATGGTTCTGCTATAAATAAAGAAAGAATAGAAAGAAAGAAAGAAAAAAGAAAGAAAGAAAAAATCATCTCAGTCATTTGCCCTTGTTTGTGGACTAGCGCCATCTTTTGTCTCTGTCATGTTAGTTTAGGGAGGAATGCAATACTTTGCTTCAAGATCAAAACATGATGGAACACTAAGTGGGTGACATAATCGGTTCGCATACAAACCAAGATGTGCATACAAACTGTTTGTAAAATTAAAAAGGAAAAAAGGAAAAAAAAGAATAAACTTCTTATTATTCTGTTCACAGCAAGGCCTCTATTGGGCTTTACAGGCTGTACAATGTTTAAATGTTTCAACAAGTAATCATAGTACCTATCATCTCCACAACTATTCCAGATGAAAGCTATAATATCCAGTTCAACATTATATTAACTGTCCAGTTTCACATGGATGTTATGTTATTTTAACAGGATCACTTAAAAACAGACCTGGATCTTGAGCTCACTAGGCTTTACCCCATACCATCCCATTTTTTGTCCGAATTTATATTTTTCCTCTGATGGTCTTTAGTGAGAGTTTACCCCCTCAACGTTATAGATACATCCCCCTATTAAATCGTTTTCCCATACTTATCAAGATCAATTTGCTGCACCCTCTTTAGAACGAGAGTCTTTCTCTTTTTTTGCCTGTCGAAAAAGTTCGCACCTCTTCATTTGGAAATCCTCGACCATGGACCCTCTTGAAGACTGTAAACTTGATTATTAATGATGATTCCTTGATTTATGTTGTAAATATATATTGTATAATTGCTTAAGTTTCTGTATATTTCTTTGTAATTGAATTGATTTACCGTGAATAAACGAATAATAAAATGCTGTTGTGTTAACGTTTCGTTATGTCATGTGATTATAAGAAGACTCAAAAGATAAAGAACAAAAATTAATGATCAGTCATGAAGATTTGCATAATGTTGACACTGATGCCTATGATAGAATGGGGAGGGGCGGGGGTGTCAAGATTATATCGAGAATATTTCGAGAGAGAAAGAGCGACAGAGAAAGAAGAAAAGAAAGAAAGAAAGAAACAAACAAACAAACAAACAAAGAAAAAGATAGATAGAGGGAAAGAATTAAAGAAAGAAAGGAAGGAAGAAAGAAAGAAAGAAAAGTTTCGTCCCAGTCACTATTTGCTGTTGTGTGTCCTTGTTGTGTGTGGACTAGCGCCATCTTTTGTCTCCGTCGTGTTAGTTTTATTTCAGATACTAGTAACTATGTGCTTCAAGTTATAAAGAGCAAAACATTAGATCTTCTATATTTGATAATAGTGAGTGGGCGACATCATCCGTAAGTTTCTGTATATTTCTTTGTAATTGAATTGATTTACCGTGAATAAACGAATAAAAAAATACTGTTGTATTAAAGTTTCGTTATGAAATGTGGTTGTGCCATGTCATCATAAATAGACTATAAAGATTTGCACCATATTGACACACACATACGTGTGATAGAGGGGTCGGGACCGTAGGGGGTTTCAACATAATATCGACAATAGTTTGAGAGAGAAAGAGCCCCGAGGGGGGCGGGCACTTACATTGACGAGTGGATACCATGCGCGACCAAAAAAAACACGTACAAAGGATGTTTTTTCAAGATAGGGCACGTTACGTACGTAACGTGATAAGGGTGTCAAAACACAAAAATAATGGAGATCATCTTCGACTAACCTATCAGACAACCCGGAGTAAGGCTGGTGAACGTAGTTTTACTGTTGCTGCGGCAAAAGAATGGAACAAGCTTCCCATGACATTAAGATCTGAAACTCCTCTTCATAGATTTAAGAAACAGTTGAAATCGTACTTGTATCCAGGATAGATGTAGCTTTTTAAGTATTTGTAAATTGATCTACAGTGTAAACGCTATGATATAGTGTACTATGTATAGCGTTCTAAATGCCTTATTATTAATAATAATGAAAAAGGGTATCTATTTCGCTAGGAAAATTACGTGTTTAGGGTCGAATTTGCGGGGATGATAAAACAAAATTAAATGTTTTATAAAGGATGTCCTTTTTGCCCCAACACTACGTGTTTAGAGTCCGATTTGCGCGAGGTGTGGGGTCGTACTAAACCAAACAAGGCAAAGCCGACGACCGAAGGACCCGTAACAATAAAACATTCCTGTACTTGTTTAAGGGTTCATTTCGGGAATATTTGCCAAGAGTATCGTTTTGTTTACAATACTTGTTAAGGGGTCCATTTTCAGAATATGGAAATTACGTGTTTAGGGTGCTTTTCGAGACCCCATGGTCGCGCATGGTATCCACTCGTGAATCGAAGTGCCCCCCCCCCCCCCCCCCCCCGGGAAAGAGCGACACAGAAAGAAGAAAAGACAGAAAAACAAAGAGACAAAAAGAAATGATGTAGTAAGAAAGAAAGAAAAAAGAAAGAAAAAAAGAAAAAGAAAGAAAGAAAGAAATAAAGAAAGAAAGAAAAAAGAAAGAAGAAAGTTTTATCCAAGTCACTACTTGCAGTTGTCTGTGGACTAGCGCCATCTTTTGTCTCCGTCGTGCTAGTTTTATTTCGAAGGCCACAAATGCAAAACTTTGTTTCAAGTTATAAAAAGCAAAAAAAATAGATTTTTCATTTTCCATATGATTTAATAGTGAGTGGACGAATATATATTTTTCCTCTGATGGTCTTTAGTGAATAATATATTGCATCCTATTTAGAACGAGAGCCTTTCTCTTTTGCCTGTCGAAAAATGTTGCGCCTCTTTATTTTGAAATCCTCGACCCGTGCACCATCTTTAAGACTGTGAACTTGATTGATTGATTGTTGAAAAATATACGTGTATAATTGCTTAAGTTTTTGTAAATTTCTATGTAATTGAATTGATTTACTGTAAATAAACGAATAGAAAAAAATGCTATTGTATTAAAGTTTCGTTATAAAATTTGTTATGTCATGTGATTATACGAAGACTTAAAAGATAAGGAACCGTCACGAAGATTTGCAAATGATAGAGGGGAGGTAGAAGCGGCTTCAACATAATCTAGAGAATATTTCGAGAGAGAAGGGCGATAGAATGAAAAGAAAAAGAAGAGAGACAGAAAGAAATGATGTAGTAAGAAAGAGAGAAAAAAACAAAAGTAAGAAAGAAAGAAAGAAAGAAAGAAAGAAAAAGAAAGAAAGAAAGAAAGAAAGATAGAGGGAAAGTAAGAAAGTAAGAAAGAAAGAAAGAAAGAAAGAAAGGAAGGAAGGAAGGAAGGAAGGAAGGAAGAAAGAAAGGAAGAGAGAAAGAAAGAAAGAAAGAAAGAAAGAAAGAAAGAAAGAAAAAGAATGATATAAGGAATGAGAGAAAAAAAGAAGAGTAAGGCAATTCCTCGATCTTTTATTGATTTTTTTTTCTTTATGATTGTATTGTATTTGTTTTTGATTAACGGAAAATAAATACAATATAATTCAAAGCAATACAATACAAAGAGACATAAATATGCAGAAGGGTGTGTACATTACAGTCTACAAGAAGGAGAGGGAGCAATTACTTTAGAATGGGCAAAATTTTCATCACACTGGATGAATAAAAATGTCCCAAAGATATGAGCAAAATTGCCTCATGGAGCATTTTTACCCACATGTTTTTTTCATAATGTAGGCCTATAAAGTTTTAATTCCAATAGGCATAGTCCACATGGTTGCCTTGAATCGACAGTAACTGTTGTCGTTATAAGCTATGTTTTGACTTTTATATAGGCCTACCGGGAAATTACAAGCCCTTTAATTATTTCACTGTAAAAAAAATCTGTTTTTTATTTTTAAGCACATTGTTTAAACCTTTCACTCGAGCAAAAAGTTTGTAGAGAAATTTAGAGTCTGTGCTTAAACTTTACAAAAAATTAATATTAAGTTTAAAACAATTATTGTTAGAGTGACTAGTCTGAACAACCTGATTAGACTTTTAGACAGCATTTTACAGTGTATATTACTATCTGCTACCCTGTTTGGCGTTCAACGATTGAAGGGATAGAGCCTCGTCGCTCTGGCGCTGCACAGTGGCTGCCGGGCCCACGATCAATTGGGCAAAGCAAATTTTCGGAGTATTTCATTTCATGTCTATTTCGAACAATAAATTATGGATTTTCATTTTCATCTAAATGCAAATAGCTAATCTAGTCCCTATTAGTAATCTCACTTCTCTATGACTGATATAGGAACATGTCTCTTTGGAGTCAACTGTACATCCTTAGAGAGTGCATGACACACAGCAAAAACTGTGCTGTTAACCGGTGTACACATAGAGGACCACACCAGTTATTTTACACCGGTGTTAAATTGGTGGTGTTAGTTTTACATCTATAGGTGTTATTACAACACCTTTGGTTGTTACATTTACACTCTTTGGTGTTATGTTCAATCTCTAGGGTGTAATTTTAACACCTCAGGGTGTGGTCCTCTATTAACACCAATTGATGTCAGTTTTAACACCGCAGTTTTTACAGTGTATTAGTAAGCTCACTCCTCTAGGACTGATATAGGAAAATATTTATTTGGAGTCAACTGTACATCCTTAGAGAGCAGGGGCGTCGATCTATTTTTCAGATTGGGGGGCAAAATCATTAACGTTCCAAAGGCGCTGGATCGTACAAGACACCCACACATACACACATATTATATATATATATATATATATATATATATTATTTAGTATACTGACAGGAAAAGCGTGCCTGTTTAGAACTGTTTGTAGTAACTCATGAGGAGGATACATATCTCACTACACAGATAGTACGAGGGCCGAGAGTGAGCTAAAATTTCTTTATATTCTGACCTGAAAGCTTAATATTCTAAGCATTTTTGGTACCAATGATTAAGATTGGTATCTAAAATAAGAATAGATGCGAGCGCGAAGCGCGAGCTGAAATTTTTGATTTTTCGATCTGAAAAAAATGACAGTTTAATCACGTTTTTGATAAAGAACAAGATATATATACAAGAAAAGATGATTGCAAATCGAAGCAGTTCTTTTGAGGCTTTAGAGTGAAAATGGGAGATTTGTATTCACCTATTTAATCATGAAAAGTATGGGTTTTTGCTACAGAAATGATGCGAGCGCGAAGCGCGAGCTGAAAATTTTTATATTGCAATCATAAAAGCGGGCATTTTGAGCACGATTTTAAATAAAGAACGAGTTGTGTATCTCATTCTCGCTCGCTGAACATTACAATTTTTTTTTTGCCATATCCGGAATTATTGGGGGGCAAAATGATATGTTTGCCCCCCCCCCAATATTTTCATTGGTGGGGCGATCGCCCCCCCCCCCCTGCCCCCCCAGGATCGACGCCTCTGTTAGAGAGTGCATGACAGCTTCTCCTGGAGTGAACTGCTGCGTTTTCATAGACACTTTCACTCTAAAAAAGGGTAAAATATCCACTCAGATGCAAATCTGATTCTAAAATTATTTTACTCCTTTGTTGTTGTATCATTATACCTGTACATATGTTTGTATGTTTTTGAAGGTTGTCAAATAAATGAATTGAATGAATTGGGGAAAAAATGTGTGAATTCGTTTCATTCCGAGAAATGTGATTAGGCATAATATAGATTAGCTATTTTGCATTGAGAGAGTGCAGCCACGCATAAACTGACACATGTTCACTTTCACATTATATGACTCGGGTGCCGGCAAAACATCAGTCACATTTGCTCTGCAGCGACATGAGGTGCATGGTTTGAATAAAAAAATAATAAAGCGGCTGTCGTTCGCCGTACTAGAGCAAATGTGGCTAATACCTCGGTCACACCATGGACCTACTAGAGATGGTCACACCGTACGGTGAGTCGAAAACAGCAAGTTATTCATTTTTATTCAAACCACCTATAGGTATGTAGCTGGTACAAAAAATAAAAATAAACCGGCGGTTGGACTTGCCAACGGTACTGCCGCCGTAGAGCAAATGTGACTGATATATTGATTATGGTATAATTTTATGGGGCTGTTCAGCAAAGTGCCATCTGGATAAATTACAAAAGCTTCAAAACCGCTATGCACGTCTGATACTTAACGCACATTATTTACCTCCCCGAATTACATTATTGTCATCTTTAGGATGGCAATCCGTCACAGATAGAGTTGATTACCAATTTAAAATATGGATGTATAAAGTGATGCACAATATAACCCCCAAGTATATTCAGGATATAGTGCGCCATAGAACAATACATTTCGAAACTAGATATTCATTAACTGTACCCTTTTTATTGAAAAACCTCAAACCGAATATTATAAAAGATCATTTTGTTATCACGGCTCTAAAATATGGAATACGTTACCCCCTTCTCTCTGTTTAGCAAATTCACTTATTTTTTTAAAAAACAGTGTAAATCGATATCCCTCACACAAATATGATTTTAAGATTTCCATGAAATACTTTCTGTTACTTTCTGTTATTATAAGTTTATTAGTGATTTTGATTTTATTTTTACTTTTATGTACTACATTTTTCTTTCTCATTGATTATTATGTTCATTTTGTTGACGATTTTATGTGATATTGTTTTGTTATGTTTTTAATTTCCGTTGATACAGGGCCCCTTGGTCGAGCAGTTCTTGTACTACTGAAACTAGGGCTACAAAACGACTATAAATAAATTAGTTAAGATGAGATAAGATAAGATTTTATTAAACTCTATCGAGCCCCGATCGGGGGTATGAGAATCTTAAAAAGTACATACTTACAATGATCAATATACATATAAAATGAACATAAATATGTGTATAAAAATGAATATATTTACCATGATGAATGCAATTGTTTGCATTGCAAAAATATATATTGCAAAAGGAACAACAAAACCTACTATGTCTATAAACACAATTATATTGTATAACGCACTGGCTTTTTAAAGGTCAAGTCCATCTCAGAGAAATGTTGATTTGAATCAATAGAGAAAAATCAGACAAGCATAATGCTGAAAATTTTCATCAAAATCGGATGTAAAATTTAAAAAAGTTAAGACATTTTAAAGTTTCGCTTATTTTTCACAAAATAGAACAAGTCAATTGACTCAGTTACATGTAAATGAGAGAGTCGATGATGCCCATCAATCATAATTTCTTTTGTTTTGTTTTTTTAATTATACAATATTTCAATTTTGACAGATTTGACAATAAGGACAAACTTGACTGAACCATAAAATGTTAAACAATGGTAATTACACATGTTCAGGGAGAAATAAAAATTTGTTTCACAGGACAATTGGGAGAAAATTAGAATATTTCGTATTTCAAATGATAAAATACGAAATGAAGCGAAAATTTAGAATGTCATAACTTTCTTATTTTACATCTGATTTTGATGAAATTTTCAGCGTTATGCTTGCTGGATTTTTCTTTTTTTTAATTCAAATCAAGGTTTTGTTGGGGTGGAGTTGTCCTTTAACCACCCTGCCACCTTGTAGTTACATTCTCCCTGGTAATTGTAAGGACTAATCACCAAACATAATGAGTATATGCAGGCACTGATTGATGCAAAGACCATGGAGTAACATACCAGCATTTTGTCAGCATTTACCGATATTATTACATCCTCTGCGCCAGGACCACACAGTCAAGGGCGGAAATCTCTCCCCACCAGGGGTTGGAGTTTGACCCCCCCCCCCCTTTTTAGGGGGGGGGGAATCCACCAGAAAGTGAGATCATCTCGTCCAAAATACACGTTTAGTTCGATTTTTTATGATGTATGTATTTCTTTCCATCATGACATACCAAAAATGATAGGGGGATATTTTATATTGTGCCCCCCACTATTTTGAGTAGGGGGGACGACCCGTCCTCGATCCCCAGGATTTCTTCCCAAGGCATGAACACAGTCCCGGTGCAGACAGAGTAGAGGACTGAAACACAAGTTATTTTGCAAAACAGAAAATTCTTCTCTCGTATCTAAAAAAAAAAAAAGTCAGTCATTTTACCACGGATGACATAAATTTTCTGTCCTTTAATTCCAACAACAAAAAATATGGCCTGGATCCGGGGGGGGGCACTTACATTGATGAGAGGATACCATGCGCGACAAAAAACACTTAAAAGGGATGTCTTTTTCAAGATTAATTGGAATTGCCCCCCCCCCCCCTTTTCCCTCTCCAGAGCTGAAATTATCGACATTTTTTTCACATTCCATATCCACAGCTGAGCGCAGCATGCGGTCGATAACTTCAGGCACGGACTGTAGCGCTGAAAAAGCGAGACAGTGATCGACGGAGGCCTAACGTTACTCTTTCCCCCAGGCCAAAGAACTGTGAATAAATAAAGACAGGAGCTAGAGGAAGGAAGATGGAGTGCTATGAAAGTGACCAAGTATCGATGTCGACCAGCCCTTCGACTATCGCTTCGTCCAGTCCATCGATATATTATGCCTCTGATCAGAGCCCCTCTCAGTCCCAGTGCTCGCCGGGCAGCTCCATCGGATCATTCAGCATTCCCGACGCCGGTGGAACAGGCGACCGAGAACGTCCGTGCCTGGTGTGCGGTGACCGCGGCACCGGGTGTCACTATTCAGTATTTTCTTGCGAAGGTTGCAAAGGGTTTTTCAAGCGAACGGTCCAGAAACAGCTCTTGTATTCATGCAGGGGACCCAGTAACATGGAAGGCGCCTGTGAAATCAACAAAGCAAGTCGGAATAGCTGTCAGTTTTGTCGATTTCAGAAGTGTTTGACAGCTGGTATGAAAACAGATGGTGAGGATTCAGAATCAGATTTCAGAAAAAAATATTCAGAAATAAAAAGACTAGGCCTAGGCCTATTTTGATTTTGGTTTGATGTTCCAAACTCCATGTTATTATCACCAAAGTTTGCACAGAGTTAAATTTATCTACATGATCTAAATGTTCCAAACATTCGAGGAGTTACTTTAAAAAAGATATTTTAAAAAATTTAACTTTTTAAAAAAATTTCCTCGTACACAGATAGCTTGCTATAGCGCAGCCACCACTTGGTGGTTAACAATTCAAAATCCCCCCGATGGGGCTCATCGATTTTTGTCTTTATTTCATAAAAATATCTAAAAAGAACTACCAAAATAGAGATCAAATGGGGAAAAATAAACTCAAAAGGGGAAAACTATCAAACTCTGTCATCTGAACTGAGAAGTAAAGAATACCCTAGGCATAGAAATTCTCATGATAATATGCAATCAAAATAATTTGACGTTTTTAGAACTCGCAAGATCACAATGTTCAGTTTAAACCTCTGTTTCTCACTTTCCATGTCAGATTATGGCATTCCATCAAATGTTACAGCAGTCGGGGGGGGAGGGGGTTTGGGGTACTCGATCAAAAAAGCAGTAGGCCTAGGTTTGTGCTGCGATTGAGACAAAAAACAGGGGCCTTGGAGCGGTCTTATTGTAAAAAGGAGGGTCATCGGAATAGGCTTCGGAACTACAAATGCTTGTGAAAATGGGGGTCCTTGGAATGGGTCGCCTGTGTGTGAGTGCGTATTCATCCTTATGGAACGGGCATACATGCATGCAGCTCGCACGGGGGCCGGGTGCGCTAGCGCAGAGGGGATGGTCAGGCAGCGCATTGCAGCCGCTTTTCATCAAAATTGCTGCTCATTGTAGCAGATCAATACAGCTGGAACGGCGTAACGGAAAATATGCGAAGATTTAGAGCGGATTTCTTTCTTTTTCCATGATAAGAAGAAAATGCTATGCTTTGGAGCGGCTTTCTTTATTCTTTTTCTCAATAAGACAAAAATGCTCTGCTTTGGAATGGAAATTTGAGTGTAAAAATGGGGGGTTCCCTCCATTATAGAGCTAAATGTTGCATATTAATGTTACTGCAGTATTATACAACATGTCAAGTTCTGTATTTGTATCGTTGAGTCAGTAAAATACCAGGATTGGCATGTCCGGGCGGGTGCTTCATAAAGCTGTTCATAAGTTAAGAGCGACTTTAAGAACGACCGATGAACCTTTCTGCGTAGTCATCGCTAATGAATATACAGTACCATTTACCACAATAAAGGATCACCGGTCCTTCTTAAAGTCGCCTTCTTAAAGTCGCTCTTAACTTACGAACAGCTTTATGAAACGGCCCCCTGGACATGTTTGTCGTGCAATCCTTTATTCCATTTTTGGTGATGGACAGCATTGACTCTGCCTGTAATGGTAAGAATGACTCCTTTGCCACATTTATTTTAAGGTGCAGCTTAAAATGATTGGTTAACGTTGGTTTGACTTTTTAAAAATCTGAGCTAGAAGGTCACACTTGTAACCTGTGTCTGTGATAAGTTACAAAAATAGAACCCAGAAAAAATTGCGTTCAAAAGTAATTATTTAGTGCTTCAAAAATTGAAATATAGAGTGACCGGAAACACCATCTTAATTTCATCCCATACACTTACAATGTATGTGTACTATTTAGACATAGATATAAGTCACCTATTTACAAAATCAGGGTTTGCCTTGTAATTTTAGCTTTTCATTCTCAATACTGCATTGTTTTCAGGGTTTACTACTTCTAATACATGCACTTGTACACATGTTTCATCTTGGTTTGAGAATTTTTAAATCGGCTGCTCACAAAGTTAAACAATACCTTTAAGAGGGGTTTTGCATCTAAACTATGCTAATCCAGCTCACAATAGCTTTTGATGTGTTTATAAAGAAAAGCTTTGTGTACAATGGGATGCACACACATCACTACTGTGTACGTGTTTATGAACAATAAACTGAATGCACTCTGTGTGTATTATAGAGTGTGACTTGAGTCAAACTAGGCAGTCTGCTGTGTGCGACTCTAGTCAGGCTAAGCTGGCAAAGAGATAATTGGTAAAAGACTAAAAGAGGATAACAAACTGATTCTTGAGAGCGTGTATTGAGTTTGGTGCCCGGGGGGCCACTTACATTGACGAGTGGATACCATGCACGACCAAAAAAACATGTAAAAAGGATGTCTTTTTCACGATAGGGCACGTTACGTACGTAACGTGATAAGGGTGTCAAAAACACAAAAATAATGAAAAAAAGGGTATCTATTTCGATAGAAAAATTACGTGTTTAGGGTCAAATTTGCGGGGATGATAAAACAAAATTAAAATGTTTCATAAAGGATGTCATTTTTGCCCCAAAAGGATGTCCTTTTTTGTGTTTAGAGTCTGATTTGCGTGAGGTGTAGAAGATGGGATCGTACTAAACCAAATAAGGTAAAGCCGACGACCGAATCGAAGGACCCGTAACAATAAAACATTCCTTTACTTGTTTAGGGGTTCATTTCAGGGAATATTTGCCAAGAGTATCGTTTTGTTTCCAATACCTGTTAAGGGTAGGGTTTCACACGCCAATACTTGTTAAGGGGTGCATTTTCAGAATATGGAAATTACGTGTTTAGGGTGCTTTTCGAGACCCCATGGTCACGCATGGTATCCACTCGTGAATGGAAGTGGCCTCCCCTGGGGTTTGGTGGCCCCTGAATTACAATGGAGTCTCCTAGGGCAAGTCTTACGATGAGTTGCGATTGATCCGATCAATAGCAACTATGGAAAGCCATCAACATCTAACATACATGTTTGTTCAAAATACTTTCTAAAAATGATGTATATGCCTATTCTATACATTTACTGTTTTCCTGACAATGCATTACTCATGCTCCTCTTTGTTTTTTAAGGACATTGTGCAAATTTCCCAAAGAAAAAATCATGACATTGATGGATTTCCATATACTTGAGATTGATCGGATCGATCATAACTCTTTGTAAGAAGGGGTGCAGACTTAAAACAGAGGAGAGGGTCGAGTGTTTTAATCCTTGCCTTGGTGTTATTACCTTAAAAAAATCCACATGCACTGCACTCACCCCAGGTGAGGTAAATAGGCATCTGGCAAGTTCTTTTAAATGTGTGTGAACTATAAATGGCACTGAAGAGGGGGCTAAAAATGTTATGATCTGCATTCTGCACAATACAATCTGAACTTCATATTATAGTTATTATTTTTATCATTATTTCCTTCAGCTGTTAGAGAAGACCGACTACCAGGAGGCAAGCCAAAGAACAAGAAACTCCGCAGTGATTCCACGACTTCCAATCACAGCAGAACAGTTCCTTCTCCAGCTGGGTCAGAGTTCATTCAATCACCGACGAACGAAAACACCCAGACCGTCTATGATGGCATGATTGGTAGCGACAACGAACCTTGGAGGCTGATCTTAAAGGCATTATGTGATGCCAGTCCCCATCTGGTCCCAGATGCTTCCACTGGTAAGTTACCCTTATTTCTGACTTATTTTCCCTTTGGTTCCAGATGCTTCCAGTGGTAAGTTACCCTTATTTCTGACTTATTTCCCCTTTGGTTCCAGATACGTCTAGTGGTAAGTTACCCTTATTTCTGACTTATTTCCCCTTTGGTCTCAGATATGTCCAGTGGTAAGTGATCCTTATTTATGACTTACTTTCCCATTTGATTCCAGATGCTTCCAGTGGTAAGTGATCCTTATTTCCAACTTATTTTCCCTTTGGTTCCAGAAACAGTACGTCCAGTGGTAAATGACCCTTATTTCTGACTTCCCCATTTGATTCCAGATGCTTCGGGGCTGCATATATTTTTATGTCTGCAGGCATCAAACAAGCAGCTTTTCATTACTTATCTTCATATTTCATCTTCTACAAAATAATGGGAAATGCAGTTCAAGCTGCTATGAAGAGATGCATAGGCTCCTATTCTGAAGTCGGAATAGACCATGGTCTAACTCTGTGCTTGAATTATGGGAAGCCAAATGTGTCAAAATTTTTATTAAGTTGTATGTTTCTTATGCTTACTGTGCTCTTTCCTGATTCATCAATGGTGATGACAATCATCTATTTATATTTCCTACACAAACACAATTATGAATGATTTAAGAGACTAATGTTTGTAATCGCTGCATACTATTACCCCAGCTTTGACATCAGCAATCAAATAATTGCACTTGATTCACTTGTTTAACTTATTTTGAATTCTTATTGCTAATTTCTTATTATAACAAGTTTTAAGAAAGCAGACCCTTCGTCCAAGATGCTTCAAGTGACCTACCTTGCAGATAAGCTCATTTCTGTTTCTGTTTGTGGTAACTCCCGCAGGAACTCGGCAGGACAGCATTTTTCTGGTAAACGCCAAGCTGGTATACAACCAATTACCTATGAAACATTTTACGTCTAGGTTAATCAGTCATAGTGGCTGACGTTATAGACGACAGATATCACTCTCGGGCCTTTTTATCAAAGTGGAGACAGTGGCAGAGTTGGGATTCGAACTCACAACCTTGCGATTATGAGTCCAATGGTCTAACCACTGGACCACACGACCCTGCGAGACATAACTGGAATTCACCTTTGGAGTAGAATTTGAATTCTTGATTGGGATAAAAAATTTGTCATTAGCCTGACTCTTCACTGGAATCATCATTCGAATTACGATTTTTTTTTTACTGTGTAAAAGGGGGGTAAAAACAAACTCAAATTATGCTCATTGACTTTGATTGAGCAATGATTGTGTTTGTAGTATTCTCCTGATGACCCCCATTTCCTGACTTTAATGGGTTCTAACTTTGAAGACTGCAAGCCTATCTTGATCCACTTCCCACATGATCCATGTTTCTTTGCTGTATAATGTACAGTAATAGGAAGAATAGGGAACTGTAGATCCAACATGTTCTTATGTATTGTACAATTTGCTGTTTTTCAAAACATACATGTCCATGGTGTTTATTCAGTATCTTTTGCATTGTCAGTCTCAGTCAATCTGCCTTTGTAATTGCTTTATATTTCATTTATTTTTTGTTATTTAGGGCCCCCTCCGGGCATGATGCCCCCGATGGACGGGATGCCAAACTTCATGCCCCCCTCCCCCAACGAGTTCTCACCCCCGCCGTACTCTGTCCGCGGCTTCACAATCCAAGACCTGATGCAAGGAGGGTTCCAAGAGCTCTATATGATGGTCAAATGGGCCAAGTCTATACCTATGTTCAAACAGCTATGCCTAGAAGACCAGATGTCACTCCTGAAAGCCTCGTTCATGGATCTTAATGTCCTTCGATTAGCTTACAGGTAAGAGAGTGCCTCTATTGATTTCAATTGTTCCTCATCAACTCATTCATTGATCGTAGGCATACATGTAAAGGAGCAATAAAATACCAGCTCTGAGACATACGTCTCCCTCTCTTTTGTAGCTACATGTATACCATCTTCTGATTAATTTTCACTTTCCTTCCGCTATTTACATTGTAACCTATGGTACAACGCCTACTTAGCTTGTTGTACGTGATCAAATGGGAGACTGAATGTCAAACATTTGTACCGTTGGACACAAGACGTACCATCCAAAATGTACCATTGCACGGCTTTAGGAGGTGACGTCACAATACAAATTTAATTCATTGCGCTCAGTAAAATGAAGGTACAATACGCGTATAAGCCTGCTGGCTAAATGCGCAATGCTGCCCAAGGCCATGTGCGCTTTTGGGATTTCGCTTTTCGCTTTCGATTTTTTTGCTCACTTTTCATAGATTATTGCAGGGAAAAACTTTTTTTTTTCTTAATATTTTTCGCTAAATTCTGAGGCGTTGTACAACACAAATAGCTAATATTCTTATTCATGCAATGGTTCGAGATTTTGCATTCGGTGAACGAAAGAGTCGCTCTATTCAGAGCATCTTTCTTTCACCTCATGCGTAATCTCGCACCATCGTACTGATGCCTATTTGCTTTTTGTATACTGTTACATGAACATGCGTTGTAACCTACTGTTATATTAGATATATATAGAGATTTCTCTCCCCTATTTTTCTCCTTGTCTGAAATTACATAAACTACTCCAGCCAATCAAGGCTCAGGACTGACTTACAAAGTAATATTATTCCTTATCCTGGGATGGATGTAAAGGGATACATAAAGAATTATCTCTCAGGACCACCTTACATAAGCACGAGAGGTGCATTTAAAGAAATTTTAAAGAAACTTCTTTGGACCAATCACATTTATAGGAGTTCCTTAGTCCTTACATAAGTTAAGTTGTTCCTTGTCAAGATTAACTCTGTTTGACCAATCACTGTTAGGGAACCAAAACCCAAGAAGAGAAGCAATCTTATAGCAAATAATAAAATGAGAGGAACAATTTAAAACAAGTTTCATCAAGATCGTTTATGAAATAAGCAAGTTATGGGAGTTCGAAAACTCTTGTTGTACTTTCTATGGGGATCCGCAAATTGGCAAACGTGCTTCAAAATGGCTGATTTCGTGGACAACTCTCCATTTGTTTTGTACACAATTTTTCAGATTTTCCTTATTATCTTTCAAATTGCATCTTGCCACCTTCAGAGCATGTCATATGTCATGGGAAAATACAATTCACATCACATATATCGAGGTCAGGAGGAGATATGAAATATTAAAATAAAGGGGAAAATCTGAAAATTTGTGTACAAAACAAATGGAGAGTTGTCCACAAAATCAGCCATTTTGAAGCACGTTTGCCAATTTGAGGATCCCCATCGAAAGTACAACAAGACTTTTGAAATGTCTATAACTTGCTTATTTCATAAACGATTTTGATGAAACTGTTTTTAATTGTTCCTCTCATTTTACTCTTTGCAATAAGATTGCTTCTCTTCTTGGGTTTTGGTTTCCTTTAAGTACTTTACTGTGTTTTCCAGACATTTGTAATGAATTTCAATCCCTCCCTTGACGTTTGTATCAAGGACAAAGACTTCTGCAGTAGTAGAAAATACGCATGTACTCTAGCCTGTTTTGAGCCATGGCCTTAAGACTTGAAGCCATATGAATGTAAATTATGGCATGTGAAATGGGTTACTGTATATAATATTAGGACTTTCACTTGCCTACTTTAATCTTAGGTACACACCTATCATTTAGAAAGAATATAATTTAACTGTGAGGACTACCTAATCACAATCATCATTATTATTATTATTATCATTACTATTATTATTATTATCTTTATTATTATTATTACAATCATTATTATTATTATCATCATCATTATCATCATCTTTATTGTTATTATTATTATTGTTTATTACTACAACTACTACTAATAATATTGTTATCATTATTATTACTACTATTATCATTATTGTTAGTATTAGTTATTATTATCATCATCATAATCATTGTCATTAAAATTATTATTTAAAAAAACAATTATAATTAATTCTTTCTTTCCTTGAACCATAGATCATTAGACTGTTTACCTATGCTTCAATTCACAACGAAATGTAAGCTGACAATATCAGAATGTAAGGAGATTGGCTGGGGAGACCTCACAGAAGCTACCGTAGAGTTTTGCGCCACACTCAGGGATTTAAGCCTTGATATCACTGAATTTTGTATCCTGAATGGCCTTGTGGTCTGTTTTCCAGGTGGGTACAACTGGTGCAGGGAAAATTCAATCCTATCCGATTCACAACTCAATGTAGTGTGTCCCACCACCCCATTTCTCAGAATTGATTGATTGATTGATTTATTGATTGATTGATTGATTGATTGATTGATTGATTGATTGATTGATTGATTGATTGACTGACTGACTGACTGACTGACGGACTGACTGGTTGATTGATTGATTGATTGACTGACTGATTGGTTGATTGATTGATTGATTGATTGATTGATTTTATTCGTCAAGAATATCACAGGTGATTACAATGAAATTGAAGAATACCTTGACAGGATAGCCCATGAAAGCCGAAAGACTTATTTCCAATGGGGTCCTATTGTTATAGTATAAAACATTGAACATACATTATTACAAGTACTGGAATATGGTAAGAAAATATATAACCATCAGTCAAATAATTTGCAAGTACCTGAAGCATGTGCTTTTCACACTGTACATATTGTTTTTTTGGAGTTAACCTTAGCCCACTTCGTTTTTACACTACGTTTTAGCAAAGTAGGCTAGCACGGTAAACAGTAGTGTACTATCTGGCCCTGCATAAAGCCGGCTTATTGCGTTACTAAGAGATACAGTGTGAAACGAAACCGGGCTGAGTAAAAGTGGGGCTAAGCATTAGCCAAACACAGAAATCGAAAATGCACGTTAATCATGCTCTATGTGGCAAAATCGTCAATATTCATGAGCTGTGCGATAATCCATGGTTAAGGCATTAATCTCGGCTCAGCAAATAGTATGGGGTTAAGGAAGACAGTGAAACCAAAAAAAGATCTTCCGTCTCTCTATACTATAGTTTTGTAATATACATATTGAAACTAAGTTACGGGGGCTTGCCCCCCATACAAGCTTCGCTTTTCTTGGCAAGCCCCTCCGTTCTGTTTTATATAGTTATTATAGTCAAAGTTACTTTAGTTTGCATTAGTTCTCATTGTTTATACCTTATTTCGATTGATGTTGTACATGTACTTTAAATTTGACTATGTATTGTTTGATTTTGTTGTGCTTTGTGAACGGAAAATGAATAAATTTACATCTAAATCTAAAGATGGGGTTAAGGATAGAATTGGGTTAAAGAAATACAGTGTGAAAAGCAAATTAGTGTGCCAAAATCATTTTTCAGATTTTATTCCATTTGAAAAGTAGATCATGAGCGTCTTGTTGTGGGTTCTGAGTGGGGTGGAGGGTCTCTCAATTTTTCTTTAGTATTTTCATTTTCCCTCTCAGCTTTTTCTCTCTCTATTTTTCCACCTTCTCTCGTATTTTCTCTCTATCAATTTCTTTCTCACTCTCTCTTTATTTTCTGTAGCGTCATGGTTCCCCCATCTATTTCTTCCTTTCTCCCCTCTTTTCTTTCTATTATTTTCTTTCTCCCTCACTTCTGTATGGTTTCTCCATTAGCAATCATTCAGTCTCTTCTCCATTTTACTTATACATGAATTATCCATCTCACAGACTCACCCCCCCCCCCCTCTCTCTCTCTGTTTCTAACACAATTTTTTGTATTATTATGGGGTCATTCCATGCCAATTCACCCAATGAATGTGCAATTTTGCACCCGACCGTCTCAGAATTCGTTGTAATTTGGTATACATAAAATTCACCATGGCCCAAGCACAAAACAAAAAAAATTAGTCCAATCGGTCCGTCGGTTCTCGCGCTACTGCCCGCCCTTTTCTCCTTGTTTTGACAAAAATGGGCGTGACCTTCAAATTTCAATGGCCACTGCGTCATTACGTGTTGACCAATTTTCATGAAACTGGTACCATTTGATAGGAAATTCAGAGAGGAATCCAAAACATGCATCGAATAATGTATTGGAGCAATTTATAAGGTCATGACCTTTGACCTTAATTTTGACCTTGAGTTTGACCCCCGGACAAATAATTTTTTAACTTGATTTTCGTATATGTTAATTATTGGTATGATATGGACAAAATATGTTAAAATCAATGATGATATTTTATTTCTTCATATTTAAAAACTCTTCCAAAGATAGATGTACCATGAAATTTCACTCTAGTCCCACACACTGATATTCATGTTAGTAAAGTGTTTACCAGTTACATGATTTCTTCTAATCTTCAGTTACAGCATGCAAACACATGAAAAGAAATTAAGCTTAATCAGTTTACAAATAAAGATTAAACCTTTATGTTCATGAATAGGTATCTGTTTAGGCATTTTATGATTCAGCAATATATATCATATACACATATATACATGTATATATTTTGATGATAAAAGTGAAGACTTTACTAACATGAATATATATGATATATATTGCCGAACATCAAAATGAATATATATTGATGAACATCAAAATGCCTAAACAGATACCTATTCATGAGCATAAAGGTTTAATCTTTTATTTGTGAACTGATTAAGCTTAATTTCTTTTCATGTGTTTGCATACTGTAACTTAAGATTGGAAGAAATCATGTAACTGGTAAACACTTTACTAACATGAATATCAGTGTGTGGGACTAGAGTGAAATTTCATGGTATCTTTGGAAGAGTTTTTAAAGGTGAAGAAATAAAATATCATCATTGATTTTAACATATTTTGTCAATATCATACCAATAATTAACATACACGAAAATCAAGTTAAAAAATTATTTGTCCGGGGGTCAAACTCAAGGTCAAAGTTAAGGTCAAAGGTCATGACCTTATAAATTGCTCCAATACATTATTCGATGCATGTTTTGGATTCCTCTCTGAATTTCCTATCAAATGGTACCAGTTTCATGAAAATTGGTCAACACGTAACGACGCAGTGGCCATTGAAATTTGAAGGTCACGCCCATTTTTGTCAAAACAAGGAGAAAAGGGCGGGCCGTAGCGCGAGAACCGACGGACCGATTGGACTAATTTTTTTTGTTTTGTGCTTGGGCCATGGTGAATTTTATGTATACCAAATTACAACAAATTCTGAGATGGTCGGGTGCAACCACTGGGTGAATCCAGATGGAATGACCCTATGGCTTCCCCACTCATCTGTTCTATTATAAAATACCTCCATCTTGTGCTATCTGCCTTCTGCTTTCTCTTTTGTATTGCTTTATATGGCTTACTCATGCATACATCTGCCCCCCCCCCCCTATTTGTCTTGGATCGCATAGCAGAGTAAGCCTTCAACTTATGTGCCACTCATAGCGCACAGCTTTATAAGGAATTACTTCCTACCGGTACCCATTTACCTCACCTGGGTTGAGTGCAGCACATTGTGGATCAGTTTCTTGCTTAAGGAAATTACGCCATGGCTGGGATTCGAACCCACGACCCTCTGTTTCAAAGTCCGAAGACTAATCCACTGGGCCACAAAGCTCCAACGTATAGGCAAATTAACAAATGTGATTGTGGGTCATGGAGCAAAGGTCATGCCAAACCAGCGAGTGAGGGATTTTAAGTTTCAAATGAATGCTGTTTTTTTTTGCTCAGCTTTTAAAAATTATTCACCTTTGATTTGTTTTTAAAGTCAGCACTGCTGCTATTATTGGATTGTATTAATGATGCAGGCAAGACTTCCAAAGGCCTACTTGTCTCTCTCTCTTTCACTCTCTTGCTCTTTGTTGTTTCTTGTTTATATGGCCTCCTCATTAATATCGCTGTATACAGTTTTCTTTGATAATGAATTATAATCCTTTTTCTTTATTTCTTTTTCTGAATCATTACAAAATACGTGAATCTTTACAAAGAATATGGTGGGAAAGAGCATACAGTGTACACGTAGTTCTTTTTACAAGCTCATCCAAAAATGGTTACGTTTATAATAATAATAGATAGGGTTTGCAATGCGCCAAATCCTCTCTGCAGAGTGCCCAATGCGCAGTGAAAGAGAGAAAAAAGTAAAAATACAATGAAAAATTAAGAAGTAGGAAGCATTGAATAGACACATCTTAAAGGGATGGTCTGGGCTAAAAATATTTATATCCGAATAAATAGAGTAAAATTCACAGAGCAAAATGCTGAAGATTTCATCAAAATCGGAAAACAAATAACAACAAAGTTATTGAATTTTAGTTTATCCATCTTTTGTTAAAACAGTTATATGCACATCGTCATGAATATTCAATAGGTGGGCTGATGATGTGATTGATGTCACATCTCTGCTTTCCCTTTTCTTATGTTATTGCATGAAATCATAAATATTTCATTTTTTCATACATAATGATAAATGATGTGTCTCTATTATAATGAAATAAATTGCGGCAATAAGTAGCTAATGCACTAATTAGTTGTCAATCCCATCGTTTTAGTTCTTTGTAGAATTTTTTTTTAATAAACCTAATTTCATATAATAAAATAGAAAAGAACAAGTGGGGATATGACATCATCAGCCCACCTAATGAATATTCATAAAGACATGCCTGGTACTGTTTCACCGGAATAATGCAAATCTTTAAAATTCAATGAATTTGTTATCCGATTTTGATCAAATTTTCAGCATTTTGCGCTATGAATTTTACTCTTCTTATTGAGATATAAATATTTACAGCCTAGACTATCCCTTTAAGGGATTTATTGAGATTCTCATAGGAAAAACCCAGCAAAATAAAGGTAAGATTTAAAGGACACTGAACCGGCGCCCCACCGGCTCCACCTAAAGTCCTCATAACACACAGCTAATGAGAGACGATACTGTATCGTCTCTCATTAGCTGTGTGTTATGAGGACTTAAGGTGGAGCCGGTGGGGCGCTGGTTCAGTGTCCTTTAAATCTTACCTTTATTTTGCTGGGTTTTTCCTATGATAATCTCAATAAATCCCTTAAAAGGATAGGGTGGGTAGGTATGATGCAGTATTTGGTACCCTGGGGTACCGAATAATAATCCGCCATTTTGTTGAATTATTAATTTTTTTTTGCGCTGTACCCTGGGTTACCAAAAAATGTGTACAAGTTTATTGTAATGTTTTTTACAGATTTTTTTTTCTTTTTAGTGATCTTATGTAACAATGCATGCAAATGATAACTTTATTCTAAATTTCATGTTCTGTTCTAATCTTCACTGTTCAATAATGAATAAATAGGCATTGTGATCATTGTCATGATTGTCCCACCGATCATACGACCGTGATCACCATGACAACAATGTAACTGTACACTATTACAATACAAGGTGGCGCTGCACAACGCCATATCCTGGGGTACTACGGTACCCCAGTGTACGGCGTGGTGCATCATATATTGAATTGGCTTTAGATTTAAAGGATATACCTTTATTTCCCAAAGTAGTTGACAAATCATGACGAGGGCAATATGGGTCAACTGAAGGTACTAAATATATTTGTGATATATCTCCTGAAAATTAACACCAGTGAATATACCAGTCGAGATGCCCTCAGCTGGGCGTTATCCAAAGGTGTGCAGAAAGTCTTAATGCTTTCAAGATTTTATAATTTGTAAACAATTATCATTAATTCAATTATTATTTTAGATGCTCCTGGGTCCTGTTTCCATGGTAGTACTGCTAATCAGCCAATCAGAATAAAGGATTTCAGTGCAGTTACCATTGGATAGTAAGTTACTATACTTTTATGCAACAGGGCCCTGGTAATGTCAATGTCATCAGAGTAACAAAATTAAGAAGACATATCTTTATTATATGTTTTACATTATCATTTATGAAATTTTTGTTGTTCTAGATGCTCCTGGTCTCGTCGATGTCGACAGCGTAACAGCGCTCCAGAAGACCTATCTGGACTGTCTGCAGAAGTACATTGCCACTACCTTCCCGAACCAGCCGAAGCGATACGGTAAGATCCTGATGAGACTGCCGACCCTGCGGAAGGTCAGTGCGAAGGCAATGGAACAGTTCGTGGGTCTAAAGCTGGCCGGGAAGATCCAGGTCCCGGGTCTGGTAGAAGAGATGATGAACTGTACCATATGATTGGTCTACATCTGCTTGGTCTACTTCTACATAGTTTAATCCTTGTTTTGTCTCCAACCAGTTCCTTTATCGGTCTAGTCCTAGTTTGTGTGGACACGCTTCATCTATACCCTGTTAGGTCCAATCTAGGCTGAAAAATCTACTGTGTCGGAGGATTTTTCTTTTTACATTTTCTGATTTTCTTTAAATAGTCCTCTTCCTATAGATACAGATAGAAGACTCCCATAGGAATTGTAATGGTGATGGTTTGCTTGATGCTTAAAGGTCAAGTCCACCCCAGAAAAATGTTCATTTGAATCAATAGAGAAAAATCAGACAAGCACAATGCTGAAAATTTCATCAAAATCGGATGTAAAATAAGAAAGTTATGACATTTCAAAGTTTCGCTTATTTTTAACAAAATAGTTATATGAACGAGCCAGTTACATCCAAATGAGAGAGTCGATGATGTCACTCACTCACTCACTATTTCTTTTGTTTTTTATTGTTTGAAGTATACAATATTTCAATTTTTTCAAATTTGACGATTAGGACCTCCTTGCCTGAAGCACAAAATGTTAAAATAATGGAATTCCACGTGTTCAGAGAGGAATGAAACTTCATTTCACATGACAATGACGAGAAAATAAAAATATTTCATATAATAAAATACAAAAGAAATAGTGAGTGAGTGATGTCATCAGTTCCTCATTTGCATACCGACCTAGATGTGCATATAACTGTCTTGTGAAATGAAGCGAAACTTTAAAATGCCATAACTTTCTTATTTTACATCCGATTTTGATGAAATTTTCAGTGTTATGCTTGTTGAATTTTTCTCTTTTTATTCAAATCAAGTTTTTGTTGGGGTCGACTTGTCCTTTAAATACAGCGTCTTTGGGGAAATGGTGCGCCATCTCACCCTAGTCGATTTCTCCTTAAATCCCACTTTTAATGGGGAAAAAAGCGCCGGAATGAAAATTACCTTTATATGATTCATACAATCAACTTACCAGTTTCTCACAATATGCATTGTGAATTCCAAGACTTTGATTCCAAACAGACAGGGTCAAGTTTGTAATGCAACTATAACATACCAATACACCTGCCAATCACGCTCATGATACCATCATGGCATGATGCCTTATACCACCACTGCAGTGCATATGGGATACTATAGTCTATTGAGGTAGGGGATGCCATGAAGCCAGACGGAATCTCAGCGGAGCATATCCTGACCGAAATAGGTCTAATCCAACATCATCAGTCTGTTTAGTCTCAACTTACATGGTCTAATCTTGATAATAATAATATGTCCATTTATATAAAGCGCAGTTACTAAATGCTCAACTTTGCATTGATACCATATTACTACCCTGGCCATAGCTGAGCTGCCATATGGCGCTATTTAAAGCATCAAGGAAGAAATCCTACCGGGTACCCATTTACCTCACCTGGGTCAAGTGCAGCACAATGTGGGTGAATCTCTTGCTGAAGGAAGGAAAACGTGACATGGCTGGGATTCGAACCCACGTCCCTCTGATTGAAAGACGATAGACGTAACCACTAGACCACGATGCGCCTACTTCATCTTTCTGTTTGGTCACCTCTCACATGGTATAGTCCATATCCATCTACTTCCAGTTCTTTTACATTGTTCTATCCATTTGGTCTTTTTTCCATTTAGCACTTACTATTTTTACTCATTCTGGGTTTCGGCTATACCTGTTTGATCTAATAACCACCTAGTCTAACACCATTTGCAGGTGCTGTGGATCAGTGGATAAGTCTCTAGACCTTTAACCGAAAGGTCCGGGGTTCAAATCCTGCCACAACACTTGCGTCCTGTGGCAAGGTGTTTATCTACATTTGCCACTCTCCACCCAGGTGTAGCAACTGGGTACCCGGAAGGAAGGGATTCCTTGAATGCTTGATGTGCCGATAGGGTAAGCGTGCTAACTGCTAAGGCTGGGGTGATAGTATGCAGTGCTTAGAAACATTGTAATAAGCTCTATACCATATAAATGTTGCAAGTCTATATTTTTAGATGAACTACATGTATAATAATACAAAACATTTATAGGGCAATTAATTCGGGCGTTTCTAAGCATGCTGTGTTCTGTATTTAACTTTACATGGGGAAAAAAACTAAATACGCATAATTACACAAAGTGTGACATAAATCATTTCGAGAGAGAAAAAAATATAAACAAGATTAAAAATGATGTGCACCTCCAATGACCGACCAACAACTGGATTTCATTGATTGAAAAGGTATGTTTTGAGCAGGGCCTTAAACTGATTGACGGACTTGGCACTATGCATGTAAGAGGGTAACTTGTTCCAAAGAGAAGGGGCAATAGAAAAAAAAGCATATTTTGTAGAAGTTCGCGGTCCAGGAGTTAATTGCATTGTAGATGATGAACGGAGAGGTCTTGAGGAGGTGGATCTGTGAGATATTTGAGGAATAGACCATTCAGAATTTTGTAGGTTAGGAGGAGATATACAGTGATGTATGGGGAGCCAATGGAGGAATGTAGGATAGGGGTTATATGCTCATATGTTATGAACCACATTCTCATTTAATCCTATCTAGGCCGGGGTATTTTGGGTGTTTATATGGCCGGGGGGGGGGGCCCCAGGCTCCCCCCCCAAAAAAAATCTCGGCTGTCGACCGCACGATCGCGCCGAATATTGGCATGCCGGTTGCCTGGGACATAATCTACAATATTGTATAGCAATTTATATCATGCAAATCACTATTAAGTGATTATGCGTAATTAGTATACAACATCATACTTTTTCCTCTAAATCCCTCAATAATGCTCCAAATGTACTAGTTTTTGGCATCGAAACTTTTTGTGGTGTTCTTAGCAAGTGTACATGAAAAAAAATGCGATATCAAATCATTTTCTTATGTATTATATTGTTTTTTGCAATTTCTTATGTATTTCTTTGTTTTTTTACCTTTTGTTTTTCATTGTTTTTTCAATGAAATTTGTTGGGACTCTTCTGTGATTATAAAAAGCATAAAATAAATACATTTAGACCAGCAAAACTAAAAATAATCATACATTCATGAATTTTGGTTGAAAACACAATTTGCATTGACTTTGTACACAAAATCATGTTTTGAGCAATTTTCGGTCTGACATTCACTTACATAATGTGGCGTAATTTTAGAACCACGTACCTGGATGACGCAAAGTTGGTCTCAAAAGTTGCGCAAGACTTGAAAGTGAAAAGTCCTCTAGTGGCACGGTCAAAAAATTTCGCACAGCGAAAATATTGCGCGATTCATTGAGGGGGGCCTCCGAGGCCCCCCTCCCCCCGGCCTATAGTGCAAAACGATAGAGTGGATAATACTAATAGACTGTCTTGGCATTAGACTAAAATGAGAATTAGACTGAAAGTGGGTATGGGACCAAGAGTAGTTATTTTCTTTTATTTTCCTTTCTGTAGATTCCTTTTCAGCATTTGTGTTCATCTTTACACCCTTCTTTAAGAAAAATCACAAAAACTGTCCATTTTTAATTTTTAATGCTGCCATATACTGTAGCGGGCAAAAGCTGGAAATATTCTCAGCATCCCAACTCCTGCTTCCTTGCCAATCAGAAGGTGAACTGAAAAACACAGGTTCTATACTTAGACTAAGACGAGCATTTTGAAAAAAAAAAACTAGTCAGCAATTTTCGTAGACAACCGGTACTTTGCGTTGAGTCAACCTGAGGCAACAATTTCAGTAGCTTATTACAAACTTTTCCAAAGGTCTGTGTTAATCTCCTGTTCCTTAGATTGACGAGAATAATCAAGTTTTGGCCCTTTTGCGGGCAGTTGATATATGTGTGCGGGGGGGGGATCACTGCCACTACTGCAGAGTGAACAGCATGCACAAGAAAAAAACATGGAAAATGAATTAATGTTGGCGGAGGTAGGCACGGAATGTGAAGAGAATGTCAAGAACGCCCCAAAAATGGAGAAAAAAAGCCCCATGAATCATGATAACCTATATGAAAAGGGTATGTACCTTGCACCAACTGTGGAACCATGTACTTTGCACCGACTGTGGAACCATGTACTTTGCACCGACTGAGGAACCATGTACTTTGCACCGACTGTGGAACCATGTACTTTGCACCGACTGTGGAACCATGTACTTTGCACCGACTGTGGAACCATGTACTTTGCACCGACTGTGGAACCATGTACTTTGCACCGACTGTGGAACCATGTACTTTGCACCAACTGTGGAACCATGTACTTTGCACCTACTGTGGAACCAACTGTAACAAGAACGATTGAATGGAAATCCTTCAAGCCACCTCGTAGTTTATAATATATCTGGGGCCGATTGCACGAAAGGGTCTTTCCAAGGACCGTCTTTTGTGTCGCCCATCTTTTATGATGCCCTGTATGTGGGATATTCCTGAAATGTATGATAAACAAATAAAATTTGTTAGCTAGCATTTAAACCAATTTGTATGCAATTTCATGATATATCACATCATTTCATAAACAAAGATTTTGTTTTTTTTAACGGATGAATAAAATATGTTTACAGGTAATTTATTTAAAATGCGTTTCACATGGCGCATCATAATAAATGGGCGACACGAAAGACGGTTCTTGCAAAGACCCTTTCGTGCAATCGGCCCCTGAGTAACAAGTGGAATATCTAGAATTTCTACACAAAATCTGCTTTAGGGGTGTGCTAGTGGCCTGTCCTTGAATCCTTGTTTAGAGTACTTTTTTCAGGATAATTCTCACAGATACTGCCCTCTCCTCAAACCTCCTACATTGCATAAACACTGGTGTTAATTTAACACCAGCCTTGTGTCTATAATGGAAAACACCAGAGAGGAGTTGAAACACCACCAGTTTGGCGTTAGGCTAACACCAATTTGGCCTTTGAGCAACACCAATTTACAGTGTTAAACCAAAATCAGTGTTATTCTAAGTGGTGTTATTTCAACACTTCTCAGGTGTTTTCTGATATAGACACCAATGCTGGTGTTAAATTAACACCAGCGCTTTTGCAGTTTAGGGCCCTTTTTACACATTTTGATTGTCATAATCATTTTCATCAAGTTTGTTGAAACAAATACATAAAAAATGTACTAAAAATTACACCGCTGAGCTCATTATTGTAATCGTCTTTTTCTCAATTGAATATTGTGACAATGATTATACAGGGTTGTATATTTTTTTATCATGATAGAAATAGAATTGCTTTTGCCCGGTCTACACGTACATGTTATTTGACTTAATTGCGGTTTTGACAATATTTCTGGTGTGTGTGTAATATGTGTACATGTACAAATATTCCTATCCATGTATGTCAGAATTGATGTATATTAAATTGATTTGCTCTATGGTAATGATGTCTAAATGGCAAACTTCAAAAGAAGTTTATTACATATACAGTATCCAACTTGTATTTTCAGATGTACTTCTATATCTATGATTTGAATATTTGTGATAAGATGCATGTATTTTTGCACAAAAGTTTATACAGTAATTCTACTAAGAAATCCAATGCAGCTCGCTATTTTTTTTATTAGCTTGATTTTGTTTTGTTTTTTCGCCTTGTAAAAAATTCCATTTTAGTTATGAGGAACGTTTTTTAACTGATTTAAAACAAAGTTGCACTGTAGTAAGTTGTATATTTTTGTTTGATATTGAAATTAAAACTATTGTTTTTGTTCTAACCCGTTACTGTTCAAAATCTATGGGAATCAAGTAATTTGCTGAAATGGATTGAAATAATCATTGAAGATTGAGTATCTTCTCTCCTGGGCCCTGTTACATTAAAGTTACCATGGTAACTGCATGGAATCCTTGATTTTGATTGGCTTTAGATCAGCGTTACTATGGTAGTTACCATCGAATGGCAAAGTTATAATAATTGTATTTTTTATGAAATGGGTCAATGAAACAAAACTTTGTATAATGTGCCTGACCATCCAATGCTTCATAAGCGTAGCATCACAGTGATTTTATTTCCATTATTTGTTATTAAAAAATAATTCAAATCTGCAAGTCTATTGTTAGTTACATAACGTACGTGTGTGAATGAGACTGAAGTGGCATCCCACTGGAGAGTCTATTACACTGTATAATATAAGAGGTTGTCTCATGTACAGCAACATATGAATACAAATATAGCATATTTTTGAATTGCCAAATTTTCTGACAACGGGTTACAAAGTCTTGTAGATATTTGTTTGCGATATCAAACTCTATTTGCAAACTGCTTCAAAACGGAAATAAATATATACAGTGTGTCGCACAAAAAAAGGAAACCCATTATTCAGAGAAAGATTTCACAAAATATGTGTATGTTTTTACTATGAATTTGATACTCCTGTGGCAAGAGTGGAATCTCATCTCTAATTTGAAACCAACAGGTTAGCAAATCGTTCACGTATGGCAGATTACAAGCAATAAACATATAGACATATCAGAAACATTTTGAGCAGAAACTCACAAGTGAATCTAAATCCGCTCCCATTTCAGGGATCAGTGAGCGAAACTTAAAGAATACAAAAGAAATGCTAATGAGCCAATCGTCAATTGTTGTATCAAGAACCAATTTTTCTGCACAACCTGATTTTGACATTAAAATGTCAAACTCATCTTTCTCATTAATACATTAACTGTATTAATTCAAAGAGGAATAATTGAATTGTATGATTACATGTATGTAAATGAAATATCAGAATTTATTTGCATTTGAAGAAAACAAGACATGGGAGTCCCGGTTTCCTTTTTTCTGGGATGCACTGTATATTAAGTTTACAAATATTCAATGCATGTTTTGTATAATTTATCGTTCGATTTATACAT
Source organism: Lytechinus variegatus (assembly GCF_018143015.1). NCBI lineage: Eukaryota > Metazoa > Echinodermata > Echinoidea > Temnopleuroida > Toxopneustidae > Lytechinus > Lytechinus variegatus. The sequence continues at coordinate 40,669,621 of NC_054747.1, read as the reverse complement.
TAGCCATGTGGTGATTTGTTTGCTTTCAGTGGCAGAAGTGATATTTCCTTATGTTGTCACGTGTGTATGTATTGTAAGCTTGCAACACTGTCATGTGTTTTGTGATGTTCATGCACTAGAATATGTTTGCATCACAAAATTTAAGCCAATTATCACAGTACTTCATTAAGATAAATCTATAAAATTTTGAACAAAAAATAGAGATGCTACTTTCACGAAAGAACAACAAAAGGAAAAGAAGGTTTAGTATAATTCTTAGAGATTATTTAGGTACATGTATTATATTCTGTGGACAGATTGATACATTATTTAAACAGAGCTGCCAAGTAGTACGGATTTTCGGTATTTAGTACTGAAAAATGAGAAGAATACTGATGCTTTCATGCAAAATACTGATTTCTCAAGTTTCAGTTTTATGTGTTGTCCCGTGGTATTTCTTTGAAAATACTGATTTCCTCGCCAAAATACTGATTTTCAGCTTTAAAAATACTGAAATGTTCTTGTTCAGCTCTGATTATATCTTAAGGTCCATGTTTCAATGTAATTCTTGATATCATTATCATTGCTAATATTCTTCTCATTATCGTAACAATGATAATACCAAAATAACAACGCAGTTAACGTTATATTGTTGTTGTTATGATTATTATTATTATTGCTCATTTTTTTATCATGATTGATATTATGATAATGATAATAACATAATAACAAGGCAGTTATTATTGTTATTAATATTACTATTATTATGATCATTATTATTAATATTATTGTTGGTAATATCATTATTATTATTATCATTATTCTTATTATTGTTGTCATTACTATTATTATTATCATTAGTATCATTACTATTATGATATTACATTATTATGAATAATGATGATAATAAACAAATTTTTATAGTGCTTCTATGAAACAATTTATTAATTTCCATTACAGAACAGATACCTCTTTATTTTAGATCTGAATATATTATTATCATTTTTATTTCATATTGATCAAGTGATGTATATATTTCTGTTTCTATGTGTATTCATGCAAGCAATTCAATGTAGTATTTCACATGCTTAAACACTGAATTTTCCAGTTAAGCGTGTAAAGTCATTCATATTTTTACGAACAGCAAAGCACCAATCTGACCATGGACCCTGCCCGACTAAAAGCTGTGAAGAAATTAGATGCAAAATAAAATTGTTATCAATCTTAAATTCTTATCCCTAATGTCTTAACTACACAAATATAGATTAATCACAATTTGAGTTTGATTCAAATCTTGCAACTGCTTGTGATACGAAGCCCAGTGCCCCATCTTAAAAAGAATTGCGATTGATCCAATCTGATCAACCACATCTATGGAGAGCCAGCAACGCCAACATCTACAGTGCAAATTTGTTCAAAATATTTCCTAGATATGATGTATATTCATACCTTCATCATTCACTTGAAAATTCGGTTACACTTCGTAATTCCGAAGGTTCGTAATTCCGAAGGTTCGTAATTCCGAAACTTGTAAATTGCCTATACCTCGATGTTCGTTAATCCGAAAACGTAAAAGGGTTCATTAATCCGAACATTTGTGGCGTTATTCCGAAGGATCGTTCTTCCGAAAGTTTGATAATCCGAAAACTAAATAAGGTTCGATGTTTCGAAGGTTCGTTAATCCGAAAACGAAATAAGGTTCGTTGTTCTGAAGGTTCGCTAGTCCGAAAACGAAATAAGGTTCGTTAATTATTCGGTTTTCGGACTAACGAACCTTCGGAATTACAAACCTCATTTTGTTTTCGGATTAACGAACCTTCGGAATAACGAACCTCACTTCGTTTACGGACTAACGAACCTTCAGTGTGATTCTCTTTGTTAGCTAAGGAGACTGAGCAATTTTCTTTTAGAATAAATTATGGTATGGATTGGTTTCCACACAGTTAAGATTGACTGGATTAATCGTAACTCTTTCTAAGTCAGGGCCCAGATCGTTCTGAGTAATTCACCGAGACAAGCCCCTCCTATCCAATGAATGCTTAGAATGTACTGTCACCACCCACTTTATAGTAAATTCTTGATCACGTACTTATAATCATGTTTCCTGCACACTTAAAACAAATCAGTCAAATTGACTAGACCAGTAGTCAGCTGGGAACAACTGATATGGCAATCACTGATATTCACATTTCTGACATATATTCTAGTCAGAAATAAATCTGTTCTAGTAAAATATGACTAGAAAATAGTCAAATATGACTAGAATAACAGTTGCACCCAGCTGACCCTATTATCTAGTCATTTTTGACTGATTTGTTTTTAGAGTGTGTGATCTTCATCAAATGTTTTGAAATATAAAACAAGTGCAATTTAAATTCATATAAAAAGAGCTGTCTATGTGTTGTGTAATGTGACATTGTATTATGTGGAAGAGGTTATATTACTAGCTGTGGTAAATAAATGCTTTTGACAGAATATTTTGTGATATTCTGTGGGAAACGATACAAGTCATGACTTTCGTCTTTATTTCTTATGGATGCAACGGTGTAGATAAAGAGAGAGAGAAGGAGAGAGAAGGGGGAGAAGAATGCAAAAAAAAAATAGAAGAAGAAAAAAAGGAGGAGGAGGAGGAAGCAGAATGAGGAGAAGCGGAAGAAGAAGATAAAGAAGGGGAGAAGGAGGAAGAAGGAGTGGGAGATGAAGAAAATGCAGAAGGGGAGATGGAGAAGAGAAAGAAGATGAGGAGACAGAAGTATGGGGAGAAGATACAAGAGGGAAGAAGGCAAAGAAGAAAAAAGCAGAAGAGGAGGAAGAAGAAAAGGAGGAGGAGGAAGAAAGCAGGAGGGGGAGGTGGAGAAGAAAAGGGAAGAATAAGGAGAGGAGGAAGAAAAAGAAGGTGAAGAAGAAGGGGAGTAGGAGATGAAGAAAATGCAGAAGGGGGAGATGGAGTAGGAAAAGGAGACTCTAGAGGAAGAAGAGAAGCACAAAGTAATATGGGTAGGAGGAGCTGAAGATAAGATGGAAGATATTTATAGGATTCGTAAAAAAAAAGAAACAAAGATGGAAGGAAGAATGAAATGGAAAGAAAGAAGAAGATAAGTAAATAGGGAAAAAAGGAAAGGGTAACGTAGAAAGAGGAGCTGGGGCGGGGATTTGGCAATTTCTTCCAAAGTGAAATCAATGGTGTCTTGCATTTCTGTTTTCTGCTTAGAAACACAGAGGGCGCCCAACCAATATACACTAACGACGTATGATGGCCAAAAGCAGTTAAGGCCCTTTTGGCATAAGGCCGACGTATTATTCAAAACAAAAAAAAAGTTTCGAGACTACTTCTTGAGTTTCGATTCCACTTAAACTTTTAATTAACCAAAGTCGCGCTTTCAGTGGATAAAGTTATCAGGTTCATATAATCGAAACCACTCTTATTTGATTATGTTTAAATATCATAAAAATGAACTTTGCGTAAATGTTTCCTTGATTACAAGAAAAAGAAAGAGAGTTGAGATTTCAATAAATTTCTGTTTTAAAATTCAATGATTTCAGAATGCATAACGCTGAGAATTTTATCAAAATCGGAAGTAAAACAGGATAGTTACAACATTCTGACGTTTGGCTTACTTTCCACAAAGCAGTTAAATGCGACATCTCAGCGACATGCAAATGAGAGAGTCGATGATGTTCCTCATTCACCATTTATTTTGTTTTTATTGTTTGAATTAGCCCCTATTAGGCCTTTGAATATTTCATAACAGAATGAGAGAGTGACTGTCATATCGACCCCCTCATTGTGTTGAAAATATCATAAAGCTGATCCAAATTTGAGGAAAAATTTGCAGTGTCATGCTCGTTGGATTTTTTTTTTTTTATTGAAATCAACTTTTTTTGAGGGTCACTTTTCGTGTAATAAATTCTTTCTCTCCCTCCCCTCTTTCTTTCTTTCTTTCCTCCGTTCCTTCTCGCAGTTTCCTAATTAAATTGTTAGAACAAGAAAAGGAATGACGGGGTGAATCGACCCGTCTGGACCTACCACAGTGTGATTAGGCTGAAAAAAGTGATAGATTAAAAAGAATAAAGATATAAGTATCTTCGCATCCCCCCCCAACAAAAAACAAAATTAGAAAATAATTAAAGAACCTAGCTTTTCAGTGTTTTCATCTTTTGATTGATCATCCATCCCTTGTAGCTCTATTTTGTACGTCCTGCCCCCTCCGCTTTTTGAATATTTTCTCTAGTTTTGTTTTGGGTCTATAACTTTATCATTTTACTCTGTTGTAACATTGCGACTCTGGTTGATTTCAGAACATAAATATATGATATAGAAATAATCAAGATCTTTGTGTAGTATGCATGCGTGCCATATATTTTATATATCTTATTTAGTCTAAATATACAGACCCATATATGTGTTTGATTGTGAAGGAGAACAATATAAATTATATACAAGCTTTTCATATATAATAATAGTTTGTAAAAAGGAGATTAAGAATTACTAAAAATTAGATAAACAAATTGATAGTAAAATAAAAATATACATTCTTTATGTACATAAAACTTTGGTTTTGTAGAGATGTAATATTGACTGGACATTAAGACTATGCTATATGAGTCATCTTTTCACCGGCGTGAAGTTGGTTGGATATTCGATATTCGATATTCAAACTGTGAAGTTGGTTGGATATTCAGGTTCGATATTCAAACGCGTGTGAAGTTGGACAGATATTCAATATTCGTTATTCAAAAATTAGGGGTTTTCAAAGCTGGCTAGGAGGTTTAAAAGGTTGAGCACGTCTCGGGCAACCATAAAATAGCTGGCTTGCCCTAATACGAGGATTTTTTAGGGGACAAAAGTCAGTGAATAAAAGGGTTGGAAATTTCTAATTTAATTTTTTTTCAAGGGGCCCCAAGGGATATCCCGACGGCCTAGCCAGGGTGACCACCTATCCTAACTTGTAGAACTCGGCTCGGGCAACAAGATAAACACCTGCTTGACCCGGCGCATGCACATTAAGGGGGCTCAAATTAACAAAATTAAAGGGAATAAAGGGCTATTTAGACCATTTTTTTTATTAAAAAAGTATTTTTTTCAAGGGGCCCCCAGGGATATCCCGACGGCCTAGCCAGGGTAACCACCTATCCTAACTTGTAGAACTTGATTCGGGCAACAAGATAAACACCTGCTTGACCCGGCGCATGCACATTAAGGGGGCTCAAATTAACAAAATTAAAGGGAATAAAGGGCTATTTAGACCATTTTTTTTATTAAAAAAGTATTTTTTTCAAGGGGCCCCAAGGGATATCCCGACGGCCTAGCCAGGGTAACCACCTATCCTAACTTGTAGAACTTGATTCGGGCAACAAGATAAACACCTGCTTGACCCGGCGCATGCACATTAAGGGGGCTCAAATTAACAAAATTAAAGGGAATAAAGGGCTATTTAGACCATTTTTTTTTATAAAAAAAAAGTATTTTTTTCAAGGGGCCCCCAGGGATATCCCGACGGCCTAGCCAGGGTAACCACCTATCCTAACTTGTAGAACTTGATTCGGGCAACAAGATAAACACCTGCTTGACCCGGCGCATGCACATTAAGGGGGCTCAAATTAACAAAATTAAAGGGAATAAAGGGCTATTTAGACCATTTTTTTTATAAAAAAAGTATTTTTTCAAGGGGCCCCCAGGGATATTCCGACGGCCTAGCCAGGGTAACCACCTATCCTGATTTGTAGAACTTGATTCGGGCAACAAGATAAACACCTGCTTGACCCGGCGCATGCACATTAAGGGGGCTCAAATTAACAAAATTAAAGGGAATAAAGGGCTATTTAGACCATTTTTTTTTATAAAAAAAAGTATTTTTTTCAAGGGGCCCCCAGGGATATCCCGACGGCCTAGCCAGGGTAACCACCTATCCTAACTTGTAGAACTTGATTCGGGCAACAAGATAAACACCTGCTTGACCCGGCGCATGCACATTAAGAGGGCTCAAATTAACAAAATTAAAGGGAATAAAGGGCTATTTAGACCATTTTTTTATAAAAAAAGTATTTTTTTCAAGGGGCCCCCAGGGATATCCCGACGGCCTAGCCAGGGTAACCAACTTGATTCGGGCAACAAGATAAACACCTGTTTGACCCGGCGCATGCACATTAAGGGGGCTCAAATTAACGAAATTAAAGGGAATAAAGGGCTATTTAGACCATTTTTTTTATAAAAAAAGTATTTTTTTCAAGGGGCCCCCAGGGATATCCCGACGGCCTAGCCAGGGTAACCACCTATCCTAACTTGTAGAACTTGATTCGGGCAACAAGATAAACACCTGCTTGACCCGGCGCATGCACATTAAGGGGGCTCAAATTAACAAAATTAAAGGGAATAAAGGGCTATTTAGACCATTTTTTTTATTAAAAAAGTATTTTTTTCAAGGGGCCCCCAGGGATATCCCGACGGCCTAGCCAGGTTAACCACCTATCCTAACTTGTAGAACTTGATTCGGGCAACAAGATAAACACCTGCTTGACCCGGCGCATGCACATTAAGGGGGCTCAAATTAACAAAATTAAAGGGAATAAAGGGCTATTTAGACCATTTTTTTTATAAAAAAAGTATTTTTTTCAAGGGGCCCCCAGGGATATCCCGACGGCCTAGCCAGGGTAACCACCTATCCTAACTTGTAGAACTTGATTCGGGCAACAAGATAAACACCTGCTTGACCCGGCGCATGCACATTAAGGGGGCTCAAATTAACAAAATTAAAGGGAATAAAGGGCTATTTAGACCATTTTTTTATAAAAAAAGTATTTTTTTCAAGGGGCCCCCAGGGATATCCCGACGGCCTAGCCAGGGTAACCACCTATCCTAACTTGTAGAACTTGATTCGGGCAACAAGATAAACACCTGCTTGACCCGGCGCATGCACATTAAGGGGGCTCAAATTAACGAAATTAAAGGGAATAAAGGGCTATTTAGACCATTTTTTAATAAAAAAAAGTATTTTTTTTCAAGGGGACCCCAGGGATATCCCGACGGCCTAGCCAGGGTAACCACCTATCCTAACTTGTAGAACTTGATTCGGGCAACAAGATAAACACCTGCTTGACCCGGCGCATGCACATTAAGGGGGCTCAAATTAACAAAATTAAAGGGAATAAAGGGCTATTTAGACCATTTTTTTTTATAAAAAAGTATTTTTTTCAAGGGGCCCCCAGGGATATCCCGACGGCCTAGCCAGGGTAACCACCTATCCTAACTTGTAGAACTTGATTCGGGCAACAAGATAAACACCTGCTTGACCCGGCGCATGCACATTAAGGGGGCTCAAATTAACAAAATTAAAGGGAATAAAGGGCTATTTAGACCATTTTTTTTTTTAAAAAAAAGTATTTTTTTCAAGGGGCCCCCAGGGATATCCCGACGGCCTAGCCAGGGTAACCACCTATCCTAACTTGTAGAACTTGATTCGGGCAACAAGATAAACACCTGCTTGACCCGGCGCATGCACATTAAGAGGGCTCAAATTAACGAAATTAAAGGGCTATTTAGACCATTTTTTTTTATAAAAAAAGTATTTTTCAAGGGGCCCCCAGGGATATTCCGACGGCCTAGCCAGGGTAACCACCTATCCTGACTTGTAGAACTTGATTCGGGCAACAAGATAAACACCTGCTTGACCCGGCGCATGCACATTAAGGGGGCTCAAATTAACAAAATTAAAGGGAATAAAGGGCTATTTAGACCATTTTTTTTTTATTAAAAAAGTATTTTTTTCAAGGGGCCCCCAGGGATATCCCGACGGCCTAGCCAGGGTAACCACCTATCCTAACTTGTAGAACTTGATTCGGGCAACAAGATAAACACCTGCTTGACCCGGCGCATGCACATTAAGGGGGCTCAAATTAACAAAATTAAAGGGAATAAAGGGCTATTTAGACCATTTTTTTTTATAAAAAAAAGTATTTTTTTCAAGGGGCCCCCAGGGATATCCCGACGGCCTAGCCAGGGTAACCACCTATCCTAACTTGTAGAACTTGATTCGGGCAACAAGATAAACACCTGCTTGACCCGGCGCATGCACATTAAGGGGGCTCAAATTAACAAAATTAAAGGGAATAAAGGGCTATTTAGACCATTTTTTTATAAAAAAAGTATTTTTTTCAAGGGGCCCCCAGGGATATCCCGACGGCCTAGCCAGGGTAACCAACTTGATTCGGGCAACAAGATAAACACCTGTTTGACCCGGCGCATGCACATTAAGGGGGCTCAAATTAACGAAATTAAAGGGAATAAAGGGCTATTTAGACCATTTTTTTTATAAAAAAAGTATTTTTTTCAAGGGGCCCCCAGGGATATCCCGACGGCCTAGCCAGGGTAACCACCTATCCTAACTTGTAGAACTTGATTCGGGCAACAAGATAAACACCTGCTTGACCCGGCGCATGCACATTAAGGGGGCTCAAATTAACAAAATTAAAGGGAATAAAGGGCTATTTAGACCATTTTTTTTATTAAAAAAGTATTTTTTTCAAGGGGCCCCCAGGGATATCCCGACGGCCTAGCCAGGTTAACCACCTATCCTAACTTGTAGAACTTGATTCGGGCAACAAGATAAACACCTGCTTGACCCGGCGCATGCACATTAAGGGGGCTCAAATTAACAAAATTAAAGGGAATAAAGGGCTATTTAGACCATTTTTTTTATAAAAAAAGTATTTTTTTCAAGGGGCCCCCAGGGATATCCCGACGGCCTAGCCAGGGTAACCACCTATCCTAACTTGTAGAACTTGATTCGGGCAACAAGATAAACACCTGCTTGACCCGGCGCATGCACATTAAGGGGGCTCAAATTAACAAAATTAAAGGGAATAAAGGGCTATTTAGACCATTTTTTTATAAAAAAAGTATTTTTTTCAAGGGGCCCCCAGGGATATCCCGACGGCCTAGCCAGGGTAACCACCTATCCTAACTTGTAGAACTTGATTCGGGCAACAAGATAAACACCTGCTTGACCCAGCGCATGCACATTAAGGGGGCTCAAATTAACGAAATTAAAGGGAATAAAGGGCTATTTAGACCATTTTTTAATTAAAAATAGTATTTTTTTTCAAGGGGCCCCCAGGGATATCCCGACGGCCTAGCCAGGGTAACCACCTATCCTAACTTGTAGAACTTGATTCGGGCAACAAGATAAACACCTGCTTGACCCGGCGCATGCACATTAAGGGGGCTCAAATTAACAAAATTAAAGGGAATAAAGGGCTATTTAGACCATTTTTTTTATTAAAAAAGTATTTTTTTCAAGGGGCCCCCAGGGATATCCCGACGGCCTAGCCAGGGTAACCACCTATCCTAACTTGTAGAACTTCATTCGGGCAACAAGATAAACACCTGCTTGACCCGGCGCATGCACATTAAGGGGGCTCAAATTAACAAAATTAAAGGGAATAAAGGGCTATTTAGACCATTTTTTTTTTTTAAAAAAGTATTTTTTTCAAGGGGCCCCCAGGGATATCCCGACGGCCTAGCCAGGGTAACCACCTATCCTAACTTGTAGAACTTGATTCGGGCAACAAGATAAACACCTGCTTGACCCGGCGCATGCACATTAAGAGGGCTCAAATTAACGAAATTAAAGGGCTATTTAGACCATTTTTTTTTATAAAAAAAGTATTTTTCAAGGGGCCCCCAGGGATATTCCGACGGCCTAGCCAGGGTAACCACCTATCCTGACTTGTAGAACTTGATTCGGGCAACAAGATAAACACCTGCTTGACCCGGCGCATGCACATTAAGGGGGCTCAAATTAACAAAATTAAAGGGAATAAAGGGCTATTTAGACCATTTTTTTTATTAAAAAAGTATTTTTTTCAAGGGGCCCCCAGGGATATCCCGACGGCCTAGCCAGGGTAACCACCTATCCTAACTTGTAGAACTTGATTCGGGCAACAAGATAAACACCTGCTTGACCCGGCGCATGCACATTAAGGGGGCTCAAATTAACAAAATTAAAGGGAATAAAGGGCTATTTAGACCATTTTTTTTTTTTAAAAAAGTATTTTTTTCAAGGGGCCCCCAGGGATATCCCGACGGCCTAGCCAGGGTAACCACCTATCCTATATTGTAGAACTTGATTCGGGCAACAAGATAAACACCTGCTTGACCCGGCGCATGCACATTAAGAGGGCTCAAATTAACGAAATTAAAGGGCTATTTAGACCATTTTTTTTTATAAAAAAAGTATTTTTCAAGGGGCCCCCAGGGATATTCCGACGGCCTAGCCAGGGTAACCACCTATCCTAACTTGTAGAACTTGATTCGGGCAACAAGATAAACACCTGCTTGACCCGGCGCATGCACATTAAGGGGGCTCAAATTAACAAAATTAAAGGGAATAAAGGGCTATTTAGACCATTTTTTTTATAAAAAAAGTATTTTTTTCAAGGGGCCCCCAGGGATATCCCGACGGCCTAGCCAGGGTAACCACCTATCCTCACTTGTAGAACTTGATTCGGGCAACAAGATAAACACCTGCTTGACCCGGCGCATGCACATTAAGGGGGCTCAAATTAACAAAATTAAAGGGAATAAAGGGCTATTTAGACCATTTTTTTTTATTAAAAAAGTATTTTTTTCAAGGGGCCCCCAGGGATATCCCGACGGCCTAGCCAGGGTAACCACCTATCCTAACTTGTAGAACTTGATTCGGGCAACAAGATAAACACCTGCTTGACCCGGCGCATGCACATTAAGGGGGCTCAAATTAACAAAATTAAAGGGAATAAAGGGCTATTTAGACCATTTTTTTATTAAAAAAGTATTTTTTTCAAGGGGCCCCCAGGGATATCCCGACGGCCTAGCCAGGGTAACCACCTATCCTAACTTGTCGAACTTGATTCGGGCAACAAGATAAACACCTGCTTGACCCGGCGCATGCACATTAAGGGGGCTCAAATTAACAAAATTAAAGGGAATAAAGGGCTATTTAGACCATTTTTTTTATAAAAAAAGTATTTTTTTCAAGGGCCCCCATGGATATCCCAACGGCCTAGCCAGGGTAACCACCTATCCTAACTTGTAGAACTTGATTCGGGCAACAAGATAAACACCTGCTTGACCCGGCGCATGCACATTAAGGGGGCTCAAATTAACAAAATTAAAGGGAATAAAGGGCTATTTAGACCATTTTTTTTATAAAAAAAATATTTTTTTCAAGGGGCCCCCAGGGATATCCCGACGGCCTAGCCAGGGTAACCACCTATCCTAACTTGTAGAACTTGATTCGGGCAACAAGATAAACACCTGCTTGACCCGGCGCATGCACATTAAGGGGGCTCAAATTAACAAAATTAAAGGGAATAAAGGGCTATTTAGACCATTTTTTTTATAAAATTTTTTTTTTTCAAGGGGCCCCCAGGGATATCCCGACGGCCTAGCCAGGGTAACCGCCTATCCTAACTTGTAGAACTTGATTCGGGCAACATGATAAACACCTGCTTGACCCGGCGCATGCACATTAAGGGGGCTCAAATTAACAAAATTAAAGGGAATAAAGGGCTATTTAGACCATTTTTTTTATAAAAAAAATATTTTTTTCAAGGGGCCCCCAGGGATATCCCGACGGCCTAGCCAGGGTAACCACCTATCCTAACTTGTAGAACTTGATTCGGGCAACAAGATAAACACCTGCTTGACCCGGCGCATGCACATTAAGGGGGCTCAAATTAACAAAATTAAAGGGAATAAAGGGCTATTTAGACCATTTTTTTTATAAAAAAAAAGTATTTTTTTCAAGGGGCCCCCAGGGATATCCCGACGGCCTAGCCAGGGTAACCACCTATCCTAACTTGTAGAACTTGATTCGGGCAACAAGATAAACACCTGCTTGACCCGGCGCATGCACATTAAGGGGGCTCAAATTAACAAAATTAAAGGGATTAAAGGGCTATTTAGACCATTTTTTTTATTAAAAAAGTATTTTTTCAAGGGGCCCCCAGGGATATCCCGACGGCCTAGCCAGGGTAACCACCTATCCTGACTTGTAGAACTTGATTCGGGCAACAAGATAAACACCTGCTTGACCCGGCGCATGCACATTAAGGGGGCTCAAATTAACAAAATTAAAGGGAATAAAGGGCTATTTAGACCATTTTTTTTTATTAAAAAAGTATTTTTTTAAAGGGGCCCCCAGGGATATCCCGACGGCCTAGCCAGGGTAACCACCTATCCTAACTTGTAGAACTTGATTCGGGCAACAAGATAAACACCTGCTTGACCCGGCGCATGCACATTAAGGGGGCTCAAATTAACAAAATTAAAGGGAATAAAGGGCTATTTAGACCATTTTTTTATAAAAAAAGTATTTTTTTCAAGGGGCCCCCAGGGATATCCCGACGGCCTAGCCAGGGTAACCACCTATCCTAACTTGTAGAACTTGATTCGGGCAACAAGATAAACACCTGCTTGACCCGGCGCATGCACATTAAGGGGGCTCAAATTAACAAAATTAAAGGGATTAAAGGGCTATTTAGACCATTTTTTTTATAAAAAAAGTATTTTTTTCAAGGGGCCCCCAGGGATATCCCGACGGCCTAGCCAGGGTAACCACCTATCCTAACTTGTAGAACTTGATTCGGGCAACAAGATAAACACCTGCTTGACCCGGCGCATGCACATTAAGGGGGCTCAAATTAACAAAATTAAAGGGAATAAAGGGCTATTTAGACCATTTTTTTTATTAAAAAAGTATTTTTTTCAAGGGGCCCCCAGGGATATCCCGACGGCCTAGCCAGGTTAACCACCTATCCTGACTTGTAGAACTTGATTCGGGCAACAAGATAAACACCTGCTTGACCCGGCGCATGCACATTAAGGGGGCTCAAATTAACAAAATTAAAGGGAATAAAGGGCTATTTAGACCATTTTTTTTATAAAAAAAGTATTTTTTTCAAGGGGCCCCCAGGGATATCCCGACGGCCTAGCCAGGGTAACCACCTATCCTGACTTGTAGAACTTGATTCGGGCAACAAGATAAACACCTGCTTGACCCGGCGCATGCACATTAAGGGGGCTCAAATTAACAAAATTAAAGGGAATAAAGGGCTATTTAGACCATTTTTTTTTATAAAAAAAAAGTATTTTTTTCAAGGGGCCCCCAGGGATATCCCGACGGCCTAGCCAGGGTAACCACCTATCCTAATTTGTAGAACTTGATTCGGGCAACAAGATAAACACCTGCTTGACCCGGCGCATGCACATTAAGGGGGCTCAAATTAACGAAATTAAAGGGAATAAAGGGCTATTTAGACCATTTTTTTATAAAAAAAAGTATTTTTTTTCAAGGGGCCCCCAGGGATATCCCGACGGCCTAGCCAGGGTAACCACCTATCCTAACTTGTAGAACTTGATTCGGGCAACAAGATAAACACCTGCTTGACCCGGCGCATGCACATTAAGGGGGCTCAAATTAACAAAATTAAAGGGAATAAAGGGCTATTTAGACCATTTTTTTTATTAAAAAAGTATTTTTTTCAAGGGGCCCCCAGGGATATCCCGACGGCCTAGCCAGGGTAACCACCTATCCTAACTTGTAGAACTTGATTCGGGCAACAAGATAAACACCTGCTTGACCCGGCGCATGCACATTAAGGGGGCTCAAATTAACAAAATTAAAGGGAATAAAGGGCTATTTAGACCATTTTTTTTTTTTAAAAAAGTATTTTTTTCAAGGGGCCCCCAGGGATATCCCGACGGCCTAGCCAGGGTAACCACCTATCCTATATTGTAGAACTTGATTCGGGCAACAAGATAAACACCTGCTTGACCCGGCGCATGCACATTAAGAGGGCTCAAATTAACGAAATTAAAGGGCTATTTAGACCATTTTTTTTTATAAAAAAAGTATTTTTCAAGGGGCCCCCAGGGATATTCCGACGGCCTAGCCAGGGTAACCACCTATCCTGACTTGTAGAACTTGATTCGGGCAACAAGATAAACACCTGCTTGACCCGGCGCATGCACATTAAGGGGGCTCAAATTAACAAAATTAAAGGGAATAAAGGGCTATTTAGACCATTTTTTTTATAAAAAAAGTATTTTTTTCAAGGGGCCCCCAGGGATATCCCGACGGCCTAGCCAGGGTAACCACCTATCCTAACTTGTAGAACTTGATTCGGGCAACAAGATAAACACCTGCTTGACCCGGCGCATGCACATTAAGGGGGCTCAAATTAACGAAATTAAAGGGAATAAAGGGCTATTTAGACCATTTTTTTTATAAAAAAAGTATTTTTTTCAAGGGGCCCCCATGGATATCCCGACGGCCTAGCCAGGGTAACCACCTATCCTAACTTGTAGAACTTGATTCGGGCAACAAGATAAACACCTGCTTGACCCGGCGCATGCGCATTAAGGGGGCTCAAATTAACAAAATTAAAGTTAATAAAGGGCTATTTAGACCATTTTTTTTATAAAAAAAATATTTTTTTCAAGGGGCCCCCAGGGATATCCCGACGGCCTAGCCAGGGTAACCACCTATCCTAACTTGTAGAACTTGATTCGGGCAACAAGATAAACACCTGCTTGACCCGGCGCATGCACATTAAGGGGGCTCAAATTAACAAAATTAAAGGGAATAAAGGGCTATTTAGACCATTTTTTAATTAAAAAAATATTTTTTTCAAGGGGCCCCCAGGGATATCCCGACGGCCTAGCCAGGGTAACCACCTATCCTAACTTGTAGAACTTGATTCGGGCAACAAGATAAACACCTGCTTGACCCGGCGCATGCACATTAAGGGGGCTCAAATTAACAAAATTAAAGGGAATAAAGGGCTATTTAGACCATTTTTTTTTATAAAAAAAGTATTTTTTTTCAAGGGGCCCCCAGGGATATCCCGACGGCCTAGCCAGGGTAACCACCTATCCTTACTTGTAGAACTTGATTCGGGCAACAAGATAAACACCTGCTTGACCCGGCGCATGCACATTAAGGGGGCTCAAATTAACAAAATTTAAGGGAATAAAGGGCTATTTAGACCATTTTTTTTAATAAAAAAAGTATTTTTTTCAATGGGCCCCCAGGGATATCCCGACGGCTTAGCCAGGGTAACCACCTATCCTAACTTGTAGAACTTGATTCGGGCAACAAGATAAACACCTGCTTGACCCGGCGCATGCACATTAAGGGGGCTCAAATTAACAAAATTAAAGGGAATAAAGGGCTATTTAGACCATTTTTTTTTATTAAAAAAGTATTTTTTTCAAGGGGCCCCCAGGGATATCCCGACGGCCTAGCCAGGGTAACCACCTATCCTAACTTGTAGAACTTGATTCGGGCAACAAGATAAACACCTGCTTGACCCGGCGCATGCACATTAAGGGGGCTCAAATTAACAAAATTAAAGGGAATAAAGGGCTATTTAGACCATTTTTTTTTTATTAAAAAAGTATTTTTTTCAAGGGGCCCCCAGGGATATCCCGACGGCCTAGCCAGGGTAACCACCTATCCTAACTTGTAGAACTTGATTCGGGCAACAAGATAAACACCTGCTTGACCCGGCGCATGCACATTAAGGGGGCTCAAATTAACAAAATTAAAGGGAATAAAGGGCTATTTAGACCATTTTTTTATAAAAAAAATATTTTTTTCAAGGGGCCCCCAGGGATATCCCGACGGCCTAGCCAGGGTAACCACCTATCCTAACTTGTAGAACTTGATTCGGGCAACAAGATAAACACCTGCTTGACCCGGCGCATGCACATTAAGGGGGCTCAAATTAACAAAATTAAAGGGAATAAAGGGCTATTTAGACCATTTTTTTTTATAAAAAAAGTATTTTTTTTCAAGGGGCCCCCAGGGATATCCCGACGGCCTAGCCAGGGTAACCACCTATCCTTACTTGTAGAACTTGATTCGGGCAACAAGATAAACACCTGCTTGACCCGGCGCATGCACATTAAGGGGGCTCAAATTAACAAAATTTAAGGGAATAAAGGGCTATTTAGACCATTTTTTTTATAAAAAAAATATTTTTTTCAAGGGGCCCCCAGGGATATCCCGACGGCCTAGCCAGGGTAACCACCTATCCTAACTTGTAGAACTTGATTCGGGCAACAAGATAAACACCTGCTTGACCCGGCGCATGCACATTAAGGGGGCTCAAATTAACAAAATTAAAGGGAATAAAGGGCTATTTAGACCATTTTTTTTATTAAAAAAGTATTTTTTTCAAGGGGCCCCCAGGGATATCCCGACGGCCTAGCCAGGGTAACCACCTATCCTTACTTGTAGAACTTGATTCGGGCAACAAGATAAACACCTGCTTGACCCGGCACATGCACATTAAGGGGGCTCAAATTAACAAAATTAAAGGGAATAAAGGGCTATGACCATTTTTTTATTAAAAAAGTATTTTTTTCAAGGGGCCCCCAGGGATATCCCGACGGCCTAGCCAGGGTAACCACCTATCCTTACTTGTAGAACTTGATTCGGGCAACAAGATAAACACCTGGTTGATTCGGCGCATGCACATTAAGGGGGCTCAAATTAACAAAATTAAAGGGAATAAAGGGCTATTTAGACCATTTTTTTATTAAAAAAGTATTTTTTTCAAGGGGCCCCCAGGGATATCCCGACGGCCTAGCCAGGGTAACCACCTATCCTAACTTGTAGAACTTGATTTGGGCAACAAGATAAACACCTGCTTGACCCGGCGCATGCACTTTAAGGAGGCTCAAATTAACAAAATTAAAGGGAATAAAGGGCTATTTAGACCATTTTTTTTTATAAAAAAAGTATTTTTTCAAGGGGCCCCCAAGGATATCCCGACGGCCTAGCCAGGGTAACCACCTATCCTAACTTGTAGAACTTGATTCGGGCAACAAGATAAACACCTGCTTGACCCGGCGCATGCACATTAAGGGGGCTCAAATTAACAAAATTAAAGGGAATAAAGGGCTATTTAGACCATTTTTTTTAATAAAAAAAGTATTTTTTTCAATGGGCCCCCAGGGATATCCCGACGGCCTAGCCAGGGTAACCACCTATCCTTACTTGTAGAACTTGATTCGGGCAACAAGATAAACACCTGCTTTATCCGGCGCATGCACATTAAGGGGGCTCAAATTAACAAAATTAAAGGGAATAAAGGGCTATTTAGACCATTTTTTTTTATTAAAAAAGTATTTTTTTCAAGGGGCCCCCAGGGATATCCCGACGGCCTAGCCAGGGTAACCACCTATCCTTACTTGTAGAACTTGATTCGGGCAACAAGATAAACACCTGCTTGACCCGGCGCATGCACATTAAGGGGGCTCAAATTAACAAAATTAAAGGGAATAAAGGGCTATTTAGACCATTTTTTTTAATAAAAAAAGTATTTTTTTCAATGGGCCCCCAGGGATATCCCGACGGCTTAGCCAGGGTAACCACCTATCCTAACTTGTAGAACTTGATTCGGGCAACAAGATAAACACCTGCTTGACCCGGCGCATGCACATTAAGGGGGCTCAAATTAACAAAATTAAAGGGAATAAAGGGCTATTTAGACCATTTTTTTTTATTAAAAAAGTATTTTTTTCAAGGGGCCCCCAGGGATATCCCGACGGCCTAGCCAGGGTAACCACCTATCCTAACTTGTAGAACTTGATTCGGGCAACAAGATAAACACCTGCTTGACCCGGCGCATGCACATTAAGGGGGCTCAAATTAACAAAATTAAAGGGAATAAAGGGCTATTTAGACCATTTTTTTATTAAAAAAGTATTTTTTTCAAGGGGCCCCCAGGGATATCCCGACGGCCTAGCCAGGGTAACCACCTATCCTAACTTGTAGAACTTGATTCGGGCAACAAGATAAACACCTGCTTGACCCGGCGCATGCACATTTAGGGGCAACTCGGTAAAGCATCTCATCAGCAGATTTTATTCATTAATGACACTCAGTCCTAATTCCTCCGCCACATAGTTCCGAAAGCCGAGTCATGCATGTATTTTGTATTATTTTCACAAAGTTTGTTCAGTTGTTACCCATATTTAAAAAAAAATTTTTTTCAAGGGGCCCCCAGGGATATCCCGACGGCCTAGCCAGGGTAACCACGTATCCTAACTTGTAGAACTTGACTCGGGCAATAAGATAAACACCTGCTTGACCCGGCGCATGCACATTAAGGGGGCTAAAAAATAACAAAATTTAAGGGAATAAAGGGCTATTTAGAGCATTGGGAACTACTGCCCCGACTTCCTCCCTATCTCTTAGTGCCGCCAATGGGTAGAGTAGAAAAAAAAACAAAAAGGAAAGGGAGAAAATGAAATAGAAGATATCATTATTCTACTCTTTTATATTTACTTGTATTAATTATATTTGATTTTTTATACAAAATTATGAAAACCCAATAAAAACTTTAAAAAATAAAAAAAAAATAGAAGAGAGAGAAGGGAAAGGGACTCGGAGAGAGAGCAAAGAAAAGTCGGGGGAATAGATAAAAAAATAGGGAGAACGGAGAGGTCATATCATTGTATGAACAGGATATTTTAGGATTGTGCCCCGAGCAACTTTGAGATTGTTTTAGACATGGTGTGCAGAAAATGAACATCATATATTTTCATCTTCCTTTCCTTTCTTTCCTTTTGTCATTTTATTTTTGTTCCCAGTTTCAGAACTTTTTTTTTGGGGGGGGGGGGGGCTTGGGGCAGTGTTATCGGATGGGGTCCGGAACAATAATGGCACAAGGGTTTTTATCCTATAAGGAGGCAACATAACATTCTCGGTGGGGGACACACATTTTTTTTAAATCGAGCGAGAAGTGCGAGCTAATTTTATTTCAAAATAATGGTGTCCCTCCTGACTTGAAAAGGGACCTGTTAAGCACTAGCTGTTTGCATTAATTGGGTCATGAAGATGATATCTCACCAAATAAATAGTGTGAGCGCGAAGGGATGATACCTGGACGTTCTAAGCACTTTTTTGTCATCATGAACTGAATGGGTATCTAATTCGCTGAAAATATTTCAGTTATGAAAATTGTGGACATGCAGGATATGTATCTCGCTAAAACAAATAATGAAAACTCTAATGACATTGGATTTTTAAGACCCATGTAAATAGATAATTTACTTATTTCAATTATTAGTTACTGCGAGCGCGTAGCGCGAGCGACATCGTGAATTTTATATAATGACCTGAAAGATCTATGTTAGTGACCAAAATTGTCGGGAGCTAAATGCTAACGGTGAATGGATGAGAAAATTTTCAAAATTTAAAGAACAAAAAAAAAGTTTTGGAGAATTATGACAATGTTTACTAAACATTTTTTTCTTCAAAATTTCGGGGGGGGGGGCAACTCACTGGGCCTCATCCTTTGGTGCCACCACTGGTCTGGGGCGGAGCCCCCGGAACCTCGTGATATTTTAAAACTTTGCAGATGGCCAACATTTTTTTATCATATCGCGGGTATATACACCACATATTATATTAAAGGGATGGTCCGGGCTGAAAGTATGTATAGCTTAATAAATAGAGTAAAATTCACTTAGCAAAATGCCAAAAATTTCATCAAAATCGGATAACAAAGAAGTTTAAATTTTAGCAATATTTTGTGAAAACAGTATAGTCATGAATATTCATTAGGTGGGCTGATGATGTCACATCTCCACTTGTTCTTTTGTATTTTACTATATGAAATTAGGTCTATTCAAATTTTTTCTTCCAAGAGCTAGAAAAATTGGATTGTCCATTGATTTATTGCATTTGATATTATTTTATTGCTGCAACTTATTTCATTATAAGGGAGACATTATTCACACAAGTATGAAATAACGGGGAAAAAATTTTGTTTTAACACGTTAAGAAAAATGAAAGTTCAGATGTGACATCCTCAGCCCATCTAATAAATATTCATGATGATTGTTTTCACAAAATATTGCTAAACTTTAAACTTGTTTGTTTGTTTTATTTCCGAAATCAGATAAAAAAATAAACAATATACATAAGAGATACATACAATAACGGAGGATCACCCAATTCAGCTGTATTTGCAAAATACTGCTGTTCTTCCTTGGGGTCCTACATTTACCAAACAAAGTAATATACACCATTAAAAATACTAAAAGAAAAACATTTCCAAGTAAAATACATTGACAGAAAAGTGTTAAAAACAAACTTACTAAAACTATGAAAACAAAAAGAAAGAAGTAAAAATACAAATGCTCAATCTAAATAATCATAATAGAGTATGAAAGGAACTTAAAGTTGGTGCAATATGAATTTCATTTGGGCAATTGATTATAAATTGATATCCCCGATAGAAAAATGTCCTTTTACAATTGTTAGAATTTGGCTTGGGTAAATTAATAACAAATACTTTAATATTTGTTATCCGATTTTAATGAAATTTTTGGCATTTTGCTCAGTGAATACCACTCTATGTATTAAAATATAAATATTTTCAGCCCGGACCATCCCTTTAAGTTCAAAGCAGTTCAGTGCGGATAATAAACGAAATATATTAAAGCAGCAAAACATAGCAAAAGTGGAAAATTTGTATAAGTCACCAGCGAGCGATGCGAGCTAGAAAATCTTGGCCTTTTAAAAAGATTTTAAATACAAATTCTAATTATGTGATGGTCGCATTGGGAATTTAGCCGATCAATCAATCAATCAATAATTAGTCACGCGATATCGTATAAAAGAGACAATTATTTTTTAGGGGTATAACTCCGTCCTTGTTGATTAATTGAATTGGTGGCTACACATGCAATAGAAAATGTCTCCTGAGATTCATTTGAAGATTAGAGGAACGTTAAACTCATATTTTATATTTCAACAAAACGTTTTGTATCGATATACGGCCCCATATATTTTCTCGGTATGCATATTATCTGCGAGAGCATGCAGAGATGCCGATCTACAACAAAAGGCTAAAGATATTCATTCGACCCAACCCATTCTCATTTTTCTTACTTTGTAATCTGATTACAAAAAAGTAAGTATGTAAAATGATTAGACTCATTTGAGAAAAAAACAATATGGGTAACAACTGAACAAACTTTGTGCAAATAAAACAAAATACATGTATGACTCGGATTTCGGAACTATGTTAGTGGCGGAGGAATTAGGACTGAGTGTCATTAATGAATAAAATCTGCTGATGAGATGCTTTACCGAGTTGCCCCTAAATGTGCATGCGCCGGGTCAAGCAGGTGTTTATCTTGTTGCCCGAATCAAGTTCTACAAGTTAGGATAGGTGGTTACCCTGGCTAGGCCGTCGGGATATCCCTGGGGGCCCCTTGAAAAAAATATTTTTTTTATAAAAAAAATGGTCTAAATAGCCCTTTATTCCCTTTAATTTTGTTAATTTGAGCCCCCTTAATGTGCATGCGCCGGGTCAAGCAGGTGTTTATCTTGTTGCCCGAATCAAGTTCTACAAGTAAGGATAGGTGGTTACCCTGGCTAGGCCGTCGGGATATCCCTGGGGGCCCCTTGAAAAAAAATACTTTTTTATAAAAAAAATGGTCTAAATAGCCCTTTATTCCCTTTAATTTTGTTAATTTGAGCCCCCTTAATGTGCATGCGCCGGGTCAAGCAGGTGTTTATCTTGTTGCCCGAATCAAGTTCTACAAGTAAGGATAGGTGGTTACCCTGGCTAGGCCGTCGGGATATCCCTGGGGGCCCCTTGAAAAAAAATACTTTTTTTATAAAAAAAATGGTCTAAATAGCCCTTTATTCCCTTTAATTTTGTTAATTTGAGCCCCCTTAATGTGCATGCGCCGGGTCAAGCAGGTGTTTATCTTGTTGCCCGAATCAAGTTCTACAAGTAAGGATAGGTGGTTACCCTGGCTACGCCGTCGGGATATCCCTGGGGGCCCCTTGAAAAAAATATTTTTTTAATAAAAAAATGGTCTAAATAGCCCTTTATTCCCTTTAATTTTGTTAATTTGAGCCCCCTTAATGTGCATGCGCCGGGTCAAGCAGGTGTTTATCTTGTTGCCCGAATCAAGTTCTACAAGTTAGGATAGGTGGTTACCCTGGCTAGGCCGTCGGGATATCCCTGGGGGCCCCTTGAAAAAAATATTTTTTTTATAAAAAAAATGGTCTAAATAGCCCTTTATTCCCTTTAATTTTGTTCATTTGAGCCCCCTTAATGTGCATGCGCCGGGTCAAGCAGGTGTTTATCATGTTGCCCGAATCAAGTTCTACAAGTTAGGATAGGCGGTTACCCTGGCTAGGCCGTCGGGATATCCCTGGGGGCCCCTTGAAAAAAAATACTTTTTTTATAAAAAAAATGGTCTAAATAGCCCTTTATTCCCTTTAATTTTGTTAATTTGAGCCCCCTTAATGTGCATGCGCCGGGTCAAGCAGGTGTTTATCTTGTTGCCCGAATCAAGTTCTACAAGTTAGGATAGGTGGTTACCCTGGCTAGGCCGTCGGGATATCCCTGGGGGCCCCTTGAAAAAAATATTTTTTTTATAAAAAAAATGGTCTAAATAGCCCTTTATTCCCTTTAATTTTGTTAATTTGACCCCCCTTAATGTGCATGCGCCGGGTCAAGCAGGTGTTTATCTTGTTGCCCGAATCAAGTTCTACAAGTTAGGATAGGTGGTTACCCTGGCTAGGCCGTCGGGATATCCATGGGGGCCCCTTGAAAAAAATACTTTTTTTATAAAAAAAATGGTCTAAATAGCCCTTTATTCCCTTTAATTTTGTTAATTTGAGCCCCCTTAATGTGCATGCGCCGGGTCAAGCAGGTGTTTATCTTGTTGCCCGAATCAAGTTCTACAAGTTAGGATAGGTGGTTACCCTGGCTAGGCCGTCGGGATATCCCTGGGGGCCCCTTGAAAAAAATACTTTTTTAATAAAAAAATGGTCTAAATAGCCCTTTATTCCCTTTAATTTTGTTAATTTGAGCCCCCTTAATGTGCATGCGCCGGGTCAAGCAGGTGTTTATCTTGTTGCCCGAATCAAGTTCTACAAGTTAGGATAGGTGGTTACCCTGGCTAGGCCGTCGGGATATCCCTGGGGGCCCCTTGAAAAAAATACTTTTTTAATAAAAAAAATGGTCTAAATAGCCCTTTATTCCCTTTAATTTTGTTAATTTGAGCCCCCTTAATGTGCATGCGCCGGGTCAAGCAGGTGTTTATCTTGTTGCCCGAATCAAGTTCTACAAGTGAGGATAGGTGGTTACCCTGGCTAGGCCGTCGGAATATCCCTGGGGGCCCCTTGAAAAATACTTTTTTTATAAAAAAAAATGGTCTAAATAGCCCTTTAATTTTGTTAATTTGAGCCCCCTTAATGTGCATGCGCCGGGTCAAGCAGGTGTTTATCTTGTTGCCCGAATCAAGTTCTACAAGTTAGGATAGGTGGTTACCCTGGCTAGGCCGTCGGGATATCCCTGGGGGCCCCTTGAAAAAAATACTTTTTTAAAAAAAAAAAATGGTCTAAATAGCCCTTTATTCCCTTTAATTTTGTTAATTTGAGCCCCCTTAATGTGCATGCGCCGGGTCAAGCAGGTGTTTATCTTGTTGCCCGAATCAAGTTCTACAAGTTAGGATAGGTGGTTACCCTGGCTAGGCCGTCGGGATATCCCTGGGGGCCCCTTGAAAAAAATACTTTTTTAATAAAAAAAATGGTCTAAATAGCCCTTTATTCCCTTTAATTTTGTTAATTTGAGCCCCCTTAATGTGCATGCGCCGGGTCAAGCAGGTGTTTATCTTGTTGCCCGAATCAAGTTCTACAAGTTAGGATAGGTGGTTACCCTGGCTAGGCCGTCGGGATATCCCTGGGGGCCCCTTGAAAAAAAATACTTTTTTTTATAAAAAAATGGTCTAAATAGCCCTTTATTCCCTTTAATTTTGTTAATTTGAGCCCCCTTAATGTGCATGCGCTGGGTCAAGCAGGTGTTTATCTTGTTGCCCGAATCAAGTTCTACAAGTTAGGATAGGTGGTTACCCTGGCTAGGCCGTCGGGATATCCCTGGGGGCCCCTTGAAAAAAATACTTTTTTGATAAAAAAATGGTCTAAATAGCCCTTTAATCCCTTTAATTTTGTTAATTTGAGCCCCTTAATGTGCATGCGCCGGGTCAAGCAGGTGTTTATCTTGTTGCCCGAATCAAGTTCTACAAGTTAGGATAGGTGGTTACCCTGGCTAGGCCGTCGGGATATCCCTGGGGGCCCCTTGAAAAAAATACTTTTTTTATAAAAAAAATGGTCTAAATAGCCCTTTATTCCCTTTAATTTTGTTAATTTGAGCCCCCTTAATGTGCATGCGCCGGGTCAAGCAGGTGTTTATCTTGTTGCCCGAATCAAGTTCTACAAGTTAGGATAGGTGGTTACCCTGGCTAGGCCGTCGGGATATCCCTGGGGGCCCCTTGAAAAAAATACTTTTTTAATAAAAAAAATGGTCTAAATAGCCCTTTATTCCCTTTAATTTTGTTAATTTGAGCCCCCTTAATGTGCATGCGCCGGGTCAAGCAGGTGTTTATCTTGTTGCCCGAATCAAGTTCTACAAGTTAGGATAGGTGGTTACCCTGGCTAGGCCGTCGGGATATCCCTGGGGGCCCCTTGAAAAAAATACTTTTTTTATAAAAAAAATGGTCTAAATAGCCCTTTATTCCCTTTAATTTTGTTAATTTGAGCCCCCTTAATGTGCATGCGCCGGGTCAAGCAGGTGTTTATCTTGTTGCCCGAATCAAGTTGGTTACCCTGGCTAGGCCGTCGGGATATCCCTGGGGGCCCCTTGAAAAAAATACTTTTTTGATAAAAAAATGGTCTAAATAGCCCTTTATTCCCTTTAATTTTGTTAATTTGAGCCCTCTTAATGTGCATGCGCCGGGTCAAGCAGGTGTTTATCTTGTTGCCCGAATCAAGTTCTACAAGTCAGGATAGGTGGTTACCCTGGCTAGGCCGTCGGGATATCCCTGGGGGCCCCTTGAAAAAAATACTTTTTTTATAAAAAAAAATGGTCTAAATAGCCCTTTATTCCCTTTAATTTTGTTAATTTGAGCCCCCTTAATGTGCATGCGCCGGGTCAAGCAGGTGTTTATCTTGTTGCCCGAATCAAGTTCTACAAGTTAGGATAGGTGGTTACCCTGGCTAGGCCGTCGGGATATCCCTGGGGGCCCCTTGAAAAAAATACTTTTTTAATAAAAAAAAAATGGTCTAAATAGCCCTTTATTCCCTTTAATTTTGTTAATTTGAGCCCCCTTAATGTGCATGCGCCGGGTCAAGCAGGTGTTTATCTTGTTGCCCGAATCAAGTTCTACAAGTCAGGATAGGTGGTTACCCTGGCTAGGCCGTCGGAATATCCCTGGGGGCCCCTTGAAAAATACTTTTTTTATAAAAAAAAATGGTCTAAATAGCCCTTTAATTTTGTTAATTTGAGCCCCCTTAATGTGCATGCGCCGGGTCAAGCAGGTGTTTATCTTGTTGCCCGAATCAAGTTCTACAAGTTAGGATAGGTGGTTACCCTGGCTAGGCCGTCGGGATATCCCTGGGGGCCCCTTGAAAAAAATACTTTTTTTAAAAAAAAAAATGGTCTAAATAGCCCTTTATTCCCTTTAATTTTGTTAATTTGAGCCCCCTTAATGTGCATGCGCCGGGTCAAGCAGGTGTTTATCTTGTTGCCCGAATGAAGTTCTACAAGTTAGGATAGGTGGTTACCCTGGCTAGGCCGTCGGGATATCCCTGGGGGCCCCTTGAAAAAAATACTTTTTTATAAAAAAAAATGGTCTAAATAGCCCTTTATTCCCTTTAATTTTGTTAATTTGAGCCCCCTTAATGTGCATGCGCCGGGTCAAGCAGGTGTTTATCTTGTTGCCCGAATCAAGTTCTACAAGTTAGGATAGGTGGTTACCCTGGCTAGGCCGTCGGGATATCCCTGGGGGCCCCTTGAAAAAAAATACTTTTTTTTATAAAAAAATGGTCTAAATAGCCCTTTATTCCCTTTAATTTCGTTAATTTGAGCCCCCTTAATGTGCATGCGCCGGGTCAAGCAGGTGTTTATCTTGTTGCCCGAATCAAGTTCTACAAGTTAGGATAGGTGGTTACCCTGGCTAGGCCGTCGGGATATCCCTGGGGGCCCCTTGAAAAAAATACTTTTTTTATAAAAAAATGGTCTAAATAGCCCTTTATTCCCTTTAATTTTGTTAATTTGAGCCCCCTTAATGTGCATGCGCCGGGTCAAGCAGGTGTTTATCTTGTTGCCCGAATCAAGTTCTACAAGTTAGGATAGGTGGTTACCCTGGCTAGGCCGTCGGGATATCCCTGGGGGCCCCTTGAAAAAAATACTTTTTTTATAAAAAAAATGGTCTAAATAGCCCTTTATTCCCTTTAATTTTGTTAATTTGAGCCCCCTTAATGTGCATGCGCCGGGTCAAGCAGGTGTTTATCTTGTTGCCCGAATCAAGTTCTACAAGTTAGGATAGGTGGTTACCCTGGCTAGGCCGTCGGGATATCCCTGGGGGCCCCTTGAAAAAAATACTTTTTTAATAAAAAAAATGGTCTAAATAGCCCTTTATTCCCTTTAATTTTGTTAATTTGAGCCCCCTTAATGTGCATGCGCCGGGTCAAGCAGGTGTTTATCTTGTTGCCCGAATCAAGTTCTACAAGTTAGGATAGGTGGTTACCCTGGCTAGGCCGTCGGGATATCCCTGGGGGCCCCTTGAAAAAAATACTTTTTTTATAAAAAAAATGGTCTAAATAGCCCTTTATTCCCTTTAATTTTGTTAATTTGAGCCCCCTTAATGTGCATGCGCCGGGTCAAGCAGGTGTTTATCTTGTTGCCCGAATCAAGTTGGTTACCCTGGCTAGGCCGTCGGGATATCCCTGGGGGCCCCTTGAAAAAAATACTTTTTTTATAAAAAAATGGTCTAAATAGCCCTTTATTCCCTTTAATTTTGTTAATTTGAGCCCTCTTAATGTGCATGCGCCGGGTCAAGCAGGTGTTTATCTTGTTGCCCGAATCAAGTTCTACAAGTTAGGATAGGTGGTTACCCTGGCTAGGCCGTCGGGATATCCCTGGGGGCCCCTTGAAAAAAATACTTTTTTTTATAAAAAAAAATGGTCTAAATAGCCCTTTATTCCCTTTAATTTTGTTAATTTGAGCCCCCTTAATGTGCATGCGCCGGGTCAAGCAGGTGTTTATCTTGTTGCCCGAATCAAGTTCTACAAGTCAGGATAGGTGGTTACCCTGGCTAGGCCGTCGGAATATCCCTGGGGGCCCCTTGAAAAAATACTTTTTTTATAAAAAAAATGGTCTAAATAGCCCTTTATTCCCTTTAATTTTGTTAATTTGAGCCCCCTTAATGTGCATGCGCCGGGTCAAGCAGGTGTTTATCTTGTTGCCCGAATCGAATTCTAAAAATTAGGATAGGTGGTTACCCTGGCTAGGCCGTCGGGATATCCCTGGGGCCCCTTGAAAAAAATACTTTTTTTTTATAAAAAAAAATGGTCTAAATAGCCCTTTATTCCCTTTAATTTTGTTAATTTGAGCCCCCTTAATGTGCATGCGCCGGGTCAAGCAGGTGTTTATCTTGTTGCCCGAATCAAGTTCTACAAGTTAGGATAGGTGGTTACCCTGGCTAGGCCGTCGGGATATCCCTGGGGGCCCCTTGAAAAAAATACTTTTTTAATAAAAAAAATGGTCTAAATAGCCCTTTATTCCCTTTAATTTTGTTAATTTGAGCCCCCTTAATGTGCATGCGCCGGGTCAAGCAGGTGTTTATCTTGTTGCCCGAATCAAGTTCTACAAGTTAGGATAGGTGGTTACCCTGGCTAGGCCGTCGGGATATCCCTGGGGGCCCCTTGAAAAAAATACTTTTTTAATAAAAAAAATGGTCTAAATAGCCCTTTAATCCCTTTAATTTTGTTAATTTGAGCCCCCTTAATGTGTATGCGCCGGGTCAAGCACGTGTTTATCTTGTTGCCCGAGCCGAGTTCTACAAGTTAGGATAGGTGGTCACCCTGGCTAGGCCGTCGGGATATCCCTTGGGGCCCCTTGAAAAAAAATTAAATTAGAAATTTCCAACCCTTTTATTCACTGACTTTTGTCCCCTAAAAAATCCTCGTATTAGGGCAAGCCAGCTATTTTATGGTTGCCCGAGACGTGCTCCACCTTTTAAACCCCCTAGCCAGCTTTGAAAACCCCTAATTTTTGAATAACGAATATTGAATATCTGTCCAACTTCACACGCGTTTGAATATCGAACCTGAATATCCAACCAACTTCACAGTTTGAATATCGAATATCGAATATCCAACCAACTTCACGCCGGTCATCTTTTCATCATATTCGGGGAACTCGACTCGACTTGATGGAAGAGCTTCACCAAGAGAGAGAGACGCAGCTGTAGACGTAGCAATCTTCGTCAGTTCGTGGTAAGTTGACTGATTTCATTCCTAATGTTCATGCGAATGTTGCATTTATCCATCATATGGAATGTAGTGACTTATTGAATTGTCCTTTAGTTGTGAAGAGTGAATGAATGATATTGATCATGGTGATAATTGATGCCGTGGTCGTGGATCTACCGCACCATAGACAGATTGGGAGGATAGCACGAGAGCGGGAACGGGGGACTCAGACACCGGTGTTTGGCCCCGTGAACACTCCGGCCGAGAGCTGCTAGGCAAGGCCAAGGCGCGGCGCCCAGTGTTTCCATGCCATGGCATAAAAAAATATATGACCATTGCATGGACTTGGCATGATCCTTCATTCCTTGGTCTTTGTAAAAAAAACTTCCTGCTTGGTGTTTCAATTGTTTATTTGTAACTTTTGTTTCACCTGGAAAATTTACTTATAAATGCGTCGGCTGCAAGGCCAAATGGGGGGGGGGGGATTACAACATTTTCACAGTCACACACAGCACAGGGAAAGAAAACAGCAACGCTAGAGAAAACTGTTTGCCTCTTGTAGAGGAGCATGTTAAAAATAATGTAGCTGCACTTAGTAACTTTGACTTTGTAGAATCTTTTAAAATGGCACTGTACATACATGTATTCCACACCAGATCAGACCTGCCAAATATACATGTTGTACAATAATACACCAGAAGTCCAGATGATGGACTTTAATTAAGAAGAAGAAGAAAGAATTATGATACACAGTGAACAACTTGCCATTTTGTAACCCTTTTTATTTTTGTTTTAATAACCCTTGACTTTAAATGGTTCGAAAATGGCAAATTTTGTCTGTCTCAAACACTTATGCTCATTGCTTGAAACTGATCTTAGGGTATTTTGGGAGGAGTGTGCATGTATCTAAAAGCTAATGCACAGATGACCAGGAAATAAAATTGTTAAAAAGAGAGTGAAAAAAGAAATATGATTCTCTTAATATTTTTTTCATTGAAATCTATTCCAAATTCAATTTTTTTTCTAATTATTAAAAAGGTTAATTTGTCCCATATGATGTGACTGGTATGACACCCTTAAAATTTTTGGCTCATTATGTTATTATGATTGTAAATGTAGGAAGCTGTTTTACCTTTGTTG
This sequence comes from Lytechinus variegatus, assembly GCF_018143015.1. Taxonomy (NCBI): domain Eukaryota; kingdom Metazoa; phylum Echinodermata; class Echinoidea; order Temnopleuroida; family Toxopneustidae; genus Lytechinus; species Lytechinus variegatus. The sequence continues at coordinate 40,640,165 of NC_054747.1, read as the reverse complement.
GGGAAATGTACATGTATGTATGTACAGAAGATATGTGGAAAGACCAGTTACTACGTTTTTTTTCTTCAAAATATGTATCTCTCACATTACTGTCAATACAGAGGTTTATCATATGTGCATGGTTTAGGGCACTACATGTATATGTTGGGAGATACTTATCATACATATCTGTTTGGACGGGATGGAAGATTTTAAGTATAAATTACAGATCAACCAATTACATGTAGATGGTACATGTAGCCTAGAATGGAAAACAAAAATCACTTACATGTAGGGGCTGGGGGCGATTATATCCCCTGAAATGCTCAAAGGAGCACTGGAAATCCCCCATTCATCATATTGTTATCCAATGTTGCAGATTTAAACAGAAAAGTAGCCCTAGGCCCGACCCCCCCCCCCTCCCCCCAAAAAAATTTACCGGGCAGAAAGATGCAGCTGCTCAGAGTAGGCCTAATGCTTTCCATGATTAAAGGAGAATGAAACCTTTGGAACAAGATTTTAATATCCTGTGGGAAAACAGAAAAGTCAGGGAAACAGAACAACAAAGGATTGAGAAAGATTGACGAAAAAAGTTAAGAGCATTTGAAGCTGATATCATTATTGTAATGTAGATCATCCCATTGGCAATGTGACAAAGATGTGTGATGACACATGAGAACAACTTTCCCATTACTTCTGCATAATTTTAATACCCTAAACTGCCTCGTTTAAAATCTGACATGTTTGTCGTGTGGTCCAGTGGTTTGAGCATTGGACTCATAATCGCAAGGTTGTTAGTTCGAATCCCAACTCTGCCATTGTCTCCACTTTGATAAAAAGGCCCGAGAGTGATATCTGTCGTCTATTACGTCAGCCACTATGACCTATTAACCTAGACGTAAAATGTTTCCAAGGTAATTGGTTATATACCAGCTTGACGTTTACCAGCAAAAATGCTGTCCTGCCGAGTTTCTAAGGGAGTTACCACAAACAGAAACATGTATAGAGGGCATGCAATACAGGTTTTCAAAGAATTATTGATGAAGAGTTTGTTTCACCCAAAAAAGTCAGAAAAGATACATTTTATACATGTAGTTTATTACAGGGATGTGACTTCACACATCTTCGTCGTATTGCCAACAGGAGGCCATGGCATTAATAATGGTTGCAATATCTAAGTATTATTTGTCCAATTTTTCACAACCTTTCTTTGATCATATCCTTTGATTTTACTGTTTCCACACAAGCCCACTTGTTCCAAATTTTTAATTTTCCTTTAATTTTTGCTAACGTTTTAACTTTAAGAAAACATACGTCATTGCCCAATTATAGTTATTCCCATCATGTGACTAGGTGATGTCATATCCAGATTATATTTAGAAAGCAAGAGAGATTTGTTTTATAAAAGATAATTAATAATTTTCTGTTTTGCCAAAGAGAAGCTTCTCTAAACTGTAAACAGGGCGAGGAAGACTGTTAGGAAATGGATGTCAAGGGTTGTTTTTTTTAAAATGACTCTGACTCACTTCAACATTCTACAGTTCGTTCCAAAATGAATGCTTCCTTTTGAATCAGACTCGTTCCAAAATTTTGTACGTTTTTATCAGAACAAAACATCCAATAATCACTTGTTATTCATTCGAGTTGGTGCAGTGTTTGAATGTTTGTAATTTGACATTTCTGTGCAGGGGGGCCCTTTCAACATATGCAACTTTCAACTTAGGTTGTTTTGCAAATGATATTGATAAAGAAAGTCAAGAAAAACAAAAGGACAAAAAACAGCAAAAGACAAAATAGTTGTCATTTCAAGCACATTATCCTTAATACCACAAAAAAAGTTTTGCAAATTATTAATGTTTCAAGCAACTATCAAGGCAAAACAAGACAGAACATCAGCAAAAATAAAAAATAAATCAATATTTGATAAAAGGGGAGGGGCTGTGTTGGTCATTTCACTTTCAGTGGCGACATTCTGAATTGTGCTAGGCTTCTACGGCAGATGTTTTTCCACTTTCATTCTCGAGTGCTCAACTGTACAGTCCTGAACAAGTACTTGCTATTCAGGTACATTTACACATGTAGACTCATAGTTTAAATCGACATTGGAGATCTACATGTGAACACACCCCTTGTGTGTTTTCCACAGTGAAGATTATTGTTTGACTCAGTACTGGGGATTTGTGTGAACACAGTTTTGTAGTTTATCTGGGGAGCGTTTCATGAAAGGACTGTCAGACGTTTTATCCGACAAGTCCCATTTTATCCGACAGTTACATGTACCATAGTAATAGTACCTCTCAGCCAATCAACATCATAGAAAGATGTCAGATCTGACAACTTGTCGGATGAAAATGTTAATGAAACACTCCTCTGTTTTCAATTTTGGGGATTTGTGTGAATGTGACTTCATACAAGACTACCACATATGTTAGTACAATGTTAGACAATTGTTTGAATCAATGTTTGGAATTGTATTTGATCAACTGCTCATGGAATAGACAAGAGTTTGAAACTTTGAATCGATATTGAGGATCAGTGTAAACACAGCCTGTATCTAATGTAGCTGATCCACTTGATGGTTATTATGTTGCCAAGAGCACATTTATTGACTTGCAAATTACATTTACCTAAAGTGACTTCAAGTGCGAAATAAAATACTCTACTGTCTTCGTGTAGTGTCGACCACTTGGCTGAGTGCAGAGAAATTTCATATGACACGACACTTCCTTTTCAAAATTATTTGTTCGCATTTCATACAGTTGGTGAGCTTTCATGAAACATTCTGTCGGTGATGTTCCCTGACAGTGATCATAAATTTGCTGATATCCTGGCATCTGATTGGCTGAAAACAATTTGTCATTGAAATTCACTGACAAGAGGTTTTATGAAATGTTCCCCTTACATTCCTCCTGATCTAGAATTACTTGTAGTGTCTAAAGAAATAAGCTTTCGAAATCTGACTTGACTGTTGATTTAATTTTTGAATGTCTATATGATCGACAGTTATCACAAAGCTCTGTGATCAATTGTAAAGTTTATTTGTGTGCTTCATTGCACATACTGTTCTTGTAGTCATTAATGATTTGAGTATGATCAATCGTAATGTTTGAGTGACATGGCCTAGAAAGTAGTTCAGAAAATATCAACTGTTGACGTATTTGTAGTGGAGGTGTGATGAGCCTCAAATGAATTGTTTGTAATAATACTGATAATTGCCTGTAAATGATTAAGATATAATTTGGAGCACAGGTACCCTGCTGATAGCATTTCCTATTCGTATTATTTTCATTGCTACAATGTAGATCGCACATTCGTGTGAATAAAATGTTGCGTAATACATATTCTCCAAGTACAGAAGCAAGTGAAAAAGTATGAATGAAGTAATTTTTAGCAATCAAATTGATAGTAAAATGTAATGAAAATATACAGTATTTTACATGTATTCAAAGCAGAATATTTGTGGATAAATGGGGAAAAATCAAGCCAGCAATTATATTTTTATGGCAAGGTCACTTTATGGTTTTATGTACTGTACATTAATTTGTAAAGGCATGGTCACACCGCCCGAGCGTTGTTGGAGCGGTCGTGGAGCGGCAGGGAGAGGGGGTCGAATTTTGCTCACAAAATTGGGGAAAAAATCGAAAACAAAAATCGAAAACAAAATAAAAACAATCCAAATCGAAAATGGTGAACGGGAGCGAGCGGTGATGATTTTTTTCTCTCCGCTCCACGACCGCTCCAACAACGCTCGGCGGTGTGACCATGCCTTAAATAAGAAAAAAAATAACAGATCTCCTTTTATGATTTAAACCAATAAAAAAGGTCATCAACGGCCATTACCTTGGATTAATGAAAGCCCTTAATAATGATGAAAAGAAACTAATGTGTCAAGAGTAGTTAGCTACCGGTAGAGTAGTTAGCTACCGGTACAGTACATTGTACTCATTGGCTTATACAGTGCGTATCAAAAAAAAGTTTACACTTTGAAAAAGCCCTGGGAATTAAAAAATATGCAATGTGTGGATGATTTATTCACATACAATCTTGGGTTTGGGTCTCATCTATCCAATGAAAGTAAAAGTTTGGACAGAATGTTTCAGTTGAGTGAGCACTGTCCATTTTTTGAAAAGTTCGCAGAAATCTGTTTGCGCAGAAATGCTCGTTTTCATGCTGTGTCAAGGGGAAATGGCGAAATCAGACTTACTCTGTGAAACATTTCTCTTACATTTCCCTTGCTCTTTTAGTCAATTGAAATAAAACAGATTCATTCAAGCATTTTGTAACACTTTTGCCACCCAAATTGAAATTACAACACTTTGTAAGCACAACATTTACCCTTTTTGTGCCAGCTGGATCTCAGGACATTACTGAATCTGAACAAAAGTTTATATCAGACATCTCCAGCATTTTGTCACTAAGTTTTTATCATTTAAAGTGGGTTTACATTTCATTTTTCATTTAATGCTTGTTTCTCCACACTTTTCCCAAGCTTAAGAGTGATTAGCAAAATGAAAAATCAAGCCTATAAGCCATTTCATGTAAATCACAACTCAGTGTAAAGCAAATATCGTCACGATGGACTCGGTGTGTGGGGGAGTGGGGCGCAATGCACTCTTCGAAGTGTTTGGGCAATGAAACAAGTTGAAAAAAGGTAAAGGATATCTTCAAATCAATTTTAATAGCTAAATTCCACGTGTTCTTCATGATTAAGGTCTACTTTTATTCGCTTAGTTATTTCAAAGTTCTGCGCAAATCATTTTTCACTAACTTTTCAAAAGTAAGTGGTGCTCACTCAAGCGGAAATATTTTTCGACATTTTAATTGTCATTTGCTTAAATGGATCTGTACCAAGATGTAAATGCGGAGAAATCTTCAACAAGTCACTTATGTATAATTTTACAGGATATTTTCTAAGTGTAAACTTTTTTTTGATACGCACTGTATTGTACCGGTAATATTGAAAATGTCACTTTCACATTTCAATTTTCCGTTTTTCTTATGCCAGAGTAGGGCAATGGCATTTTTATCTGAAGAGGAATTAATGAAATCATCCTTGATCTCAACCTTGAACTTGACCTTGAAACTTACGTGACTGGTAATACAAATTTTCATGTCAAAATCCATTTGGCTGCTTGTAAAAGGTTAATCCTACCATTAGCCCGTTATCCTTCAGTTGAGTAGTTTAAAAGGGAAAGTCCAGTTTATCCTTCCTGGATGTAAAGTTTACATTAGGGCCTACATGTACTTGTACAAATGCTCTTGCTCTCTTGTGCAAAATAAAAATTAGAAAACGGGTCTGCAACCCAACTTCTTCTTAAAATTTGGTTGCATTTATAGTGAATGTTTGATTGAAAATTTAACAAATTGCTCTTTCATACAAAATGGAAATGAGAAAACAGGTATGCAACCCAACTTCTTTTATTTAGTTGGTTGCATTTTAGTGAAAGTTTGATTTGAAATGAGGAATATTCAATGATAGAAGATTCAAGGCCCTTTTGTCTTTTCTTTAAAAGAGGCTGTTCTCATTACGCTTTCTAAAACTAGTTTACTGGAAACCGATTCAGGAAATCACTGTGGAAGATCGCTTTGCTAGCGTTCCCACTTGATCACACGAAAGTGGTTTTCAAAATCACTTCACGTAAAGCGCTCTTGTTGCTACATGTATGGAAACGCTCTCAGTGGGGTGACACGTTTCGCACGAAATTTGAAATCGCACCATAGGCATTCTAGGCCTACACCTGTCGTGTGGAGTTGCGCGCTCAAAATGTGCGAAGATCGCTTCCCGAAGAACGGTTGTGTCCTCATTTACGCTAAATCCAGTTTAACGAGGCAAAGCGATCTTGAAAACTACATCGCGAGGTGGTTTTCCAAACTGGTTTGGAAGATCGCTTCCAAGACCGCTTTGACCGTTCTCACTACCCGTTAAACTAGTTTCCACTAAACTAGTTTCCAGTAAACTAGTTTTAAGAACGTAGTGAGAACAGCCTCTAGCAGACACTGGTCTGAACTCTGAATAGCGTTTTCGCCTGAATCAGTCCACATGTATGCAGATGACTCATATTCTTATGTTCTTTGGTGCCTTCAAAATCACTGATTCATAAATCACTGTAAAGTGCAAAGTATGTGTGATTGAGTGTTCAAAGGGGTGAAGCTTCATGCAGACTACCACTTCCAAATTGTCAAAAATAAATCAAGATTTATGATACCTTTCTCTGTTTTGATACCTGATGGTATAAAAGGAGTACTTTCTTTTGTGCAGCAAAGTGCAAATTAGCACAAAATACTGACTACTGAAATATGAGCAAGAATCTTCAGGATTGAAGGAAGCACAGTCATTGTAGCTTGAAACTTTGAAACCCTATGAGCTAGAATGAAACACATTCATGTACATGTACATGTACATGTATATTGTACATGTAGGCCTAAATTTCATGAACATCACAACATCTCCAGTTTGATTTTCATACATGTACTATGTAGCCAAACTTTCAAAATGTTTAAACCTCATAATAATCTGCTTTATGAAATTAGATAATTTTTCTTATTTGGGGGGGGGGGTGGGGAGGGGGGGGGCTTGCATAAAACCTCAGAATGAACATTCTTGTCTGATATTAGAGAAATCGGCATCTCCTTTGTAGAAACAAAAGCTGCTGGAATCATTGCATGTGATAAGGAAAATGAAAATCATTGACATAATTGAATAATTTTCAGGAAAAAGTCACTGATAGAATTTAAGAGTCACAAATCACAATATGATATAGAGCTGAGCTGCATTAATTTTTAAAATGTACATATGTACCTGTACATTTCATGCCTATATTTGCAGCCCATTCATTAAAAAAAATAAAACAATGATATCAGAACTTGAATTTGATAGTGGATTTCAAATGTGACCACAGTCACCTATTATTGTGTGCCTAACCCTTGAGAAAGGCCCCACAGCTGAGAGTATGTCAAAGTGTACTCAATATAAATAGATCTATCTACTTCAAGACTTTTGCCTACAGGTAGATGAAGATGTGCTCATATATAGAATTCAGCGGTCGATACTCCAGAAAGAAAGTGTTCTACATACACTTACCTTTACTTTTATATAGATGTTCGCAAATACATTCAGGGCTCCAAACTAACCCTTATTTCTACTGGTCCAACCTGTTCATGTTGGACCAATACATGGAGATACCCAGTTTTTCCTTTTTTACTGGTCCGAACCTTAATTTACTGGCCCTCCAAAATAAAATAAAAAAAACATTATTGCATGCCAGGGAAAGTCCACCTCAACAAAGAGTTCATTCGAATGTGAGAAATCCAACAACAGCGCGGAGATTTTCATGAAAAATAGTAATAAAGAAAGTTAACAATTTGAATTATTGTTTATATTTCACCAAACTACTTGTTTTGTCACTTTTGTGTGTACTGTGTATACATGTAATAGAAAAAAATAGTGAGTATAAAGCGACTACCGGTACCACATTTGCACACGAAACTAGGATGTGCATACAACTGTTTATGAAATTGAGTTGAGGTTTTGCATATTTAGTTTAAATTCACCCTTTAAGGACATCTAATTCATTGTCATTTTGCAAATTAATATTTTTTATGATTGATGAATTCCCTTTAAATCTCAATCTCCCTCTTCAAGCCATGACAGGTGCCAGGGATATGTACAGCTGTAATGTGACTGCTGGGAGATAGGAATGTTTTACACGAGAGTAAAATTCATAATTTGAATTGATAAAAATTTATAGTGATCGTTGTTTAATGTATGACTGTATTTTGTTTTCCAAAGAATATTGTGTAAATTCTGATTGATTTATGAAGATAAGTCATGGAAATAATAAGTGTATGTCTTTCAAATTCAAACATGAGACACTGGAAAAGAATTTTGTTTATTTTAAAGAACCATTGGCAACATTGGCAACATTGCCAATATTATGGTTTGTAATTGCTGAATTTTGACATTAGCATCTGCATAGGCCTATTTACATGTAGGCTACACTGTGCTACAGTACAAGGTGTTTATATAAATTTAAATTTCACTGTTGTGTATATGTGCAGGTGCGACAATGATAAAGTAGATGGATGCACAAATTAAGCTATTAAAAATCTATAGCCTAGTCATAAATCTTTTGTTCACATTAATCTTTATAGTTCCTACTTCCGAATCAAAATTAACTCTGTAGTCTAAACACCATTTGTACACCCGTCTGAAATCGCTTTGTACGTGAGTCATTCCATAACCTTCCATGCTGAAAGTCTGCATGTTGTAAAAAAAATACTGCATTCTCTTCAGAATGGGTAGCTCTGTTGATTGTTAAACTGCCTTTTCCTATAAATGCACCACAATATTAGCCTTTACAGGGGTACAATATTAAAGAGAAATTCCAGTAGTTGCAGTAAACGCTGATTTCATGAGAAAGTCTGTAAAACCAGGCTTAATTGTCAGAATATCATCGAGGATCTAGATCTGGTACAGTTACATAAACTGAACTTTGTGAAATCTTGAAATCTACGCTGAAAAACGTTCACACTGAAGATCACCAACACAGATAGGCACACGTGGGACAGTGTATTATTATTGCTGAAATAAAGACCCGACTGAAGTGACCGAATCCGCGCTTATTTTGCTTATTTCTCAGCAATTACACAATTTCTCCCAGAATCCTTTGGCACATATTTTTATTCATACAAACAGACACTTGGGTGGTTATTATATTAGATTCTGTAAAAAGTCATTTTGAGATCATTACCAAAACTGGAATTTATCTTTAATATAGGATACTGAAAGTTTATTGAAGAGAACTGTATTTAATAAATCGTCAGATTGATTCGGATCTCACTGCTCACCTACTGTACATGCATTGTAGACCTACAGTGTAGATTCAAGTGTACAAGAATTCCATCTGTACTGAATATCTCTCTTTTAGTATTTTTGTTCAATACTTGGAAAGTTGAAAGCAAATGTACATGTAAATTGTGTTCACCTGAATGCCATTAAAGTTTTTGTGATCCAGATATTATTGAATTGAAAAATCAGTTGTTTGCTAAGAAATTGAAAAAAAAAGATGTTATCTACATGTACATAATGATAATAATAATAGCTTGATTTTTTTGCCTGAGGATACAAAGCGCTGCTATTATTACCCCGGCTAATAGCTCAAGCTACCATCGCCGGCGCTCAGTACATGCAAGGAAATAATCCTGCCGGGTACCCATCCACCTCACCTGGGTCGAGTGCAGCACATTCTGGATAAATTTCTTGCTGAAGGAAAACGCGCCATGGCTAGGATTCGAACCCACGACCCTCTGTTTCAAAGGCGAGAGTCAGAACCAATAGACCATGGCGTGCCCATAGATTGATTTGATAATTTTCAATCTATTATTCATGTAGGGTGGATGCTGGTGGTTACACTTCGTAATTACGAAGGTTTGTAATTCTGAAGGTTCTTTATTCCGAAGGTTCGTAATTCCGAAACACGTAAATTGCCTATACCTTGATGTTCGTTAATCCAAAAATGTTAAAGGGTTCGTTAATCCGAACGTTTGTGGCGTTATTCCAAAGGTTCGATAATCAAAAAAACGAAATATGGTTCGATGTTCCGAAGGTTCGTTAGTCGGAAAACAAAAATAAGGTTTATTGTTCTGTAGGTTTGTTAATCCGAAAACGAAATAAGGTTCGTTGTTCCGAAGGTTCCGTTAGTCCAAATACGAAATAAGGTTCGTTAATCATTACGTTTTCGGACTAACGAACCTTCGGAATTACGAACCTCATTTCGTTTTCGGATACACGGACCTTCTGAATTACGAAACTCACTTTGATTTCGGATTAACGAACCTTCAGAATTACGAACCTTTGGACATATGAACCTTCGGAAATACGAACCTTTAGAATATGCAAAGCTTCGTTATTCTGAAGGTATTACGAATGTATGCAGATGCTGGAACCCTTTGACCATGGTCCATACTTAGACTGTCCTGGGGCCTGTTGCATAAAACTTTTTACCTGAGAAAACTCTGGTAAAAAATGAAAACTAAGGTTGGTCTGATTTCTGCTAACACAGGGCAAAACTCTGGTAAAAACAACCTGAGTTTTCTCAGGTAAAAAGTTTAATGCAACGGGCCCCAGATCAACTTTAAGAAAAGAAAATCAGGAAAGCCTATTGAGAAAGAACTGGAGAAATAGAAGCATGTGGACTGTGGAGAAAAGAGGAAAAATATACTCCTTTTCATTTATTTTCCTTCTCTCTACATGTCTCAATGCACTGTACTGTAGGGCGAAAGTTGGATGGAAAGAAGTGTTTATTGTTAGTCCGCTATTAGAGATTTCCCTGTTTACATTGCATTGCACCAGTGTCCAGCAAAACCAGCTGTTTTTGCTCCTTTTGACTCCACAAAGAATTTATAAACTGCAGGCAGGCACATAAATTTCATCTTTTCTAGTAGCTTGGAGTATGTTCATGTAGGTCAGGGGTGCATCCATGTTTTTCCAAATGGGGGGGGGGCACACTTTCCCAAGAAAAAATTGACAAGCAAAAATATAAGGTTGTCACAAAAAAAATTAAGGTCATTTTTTCCTGCGTAAGTAAAATTTGACAAGAAAAAAAAGGTCCTCACTTTCAAGTGTATTAACAACATATTCCCATCAAAAATAGTTGCTGTGACTCTCGGGAGGGGGGGGGGGGTGTGGGGAGGGGAAAACGCTTGTATATCAACTATCAATGACATTTTATGTACATTAACAATATTGACTTCTGGTACATGACTCTCATAAGAGGGGGGGGGGGCATGGGCCGGAAATCCCCCCCCATCCCTTAGATCTAGGTGGTTTCAAACCGCCTCGATCATAAAAATCCCCATTAAATTACGAGAACTTTTAGGCTGAAAAATACCCATTAATTATTCCTGCATTCACACTACCCCAAAACATACCCTTCGGGATAAGTTCCTGAAGTTACGAGCATACGCAATATAAAGCAGGCAAGGCGCGAGATTCAAAATCACTTGCCCAGCAGCCACCCACGGTGCCTGCGCCCAACGACACGCTGGGCTAAAAGTTCCCATAAATTGCTTTCACATTGCCAAAATACCTGCGACCTTGGAAAAATTCTCCTAATTTCGCCAAGTACCTACTATTTAGCGGGTATTTTCTTTCGGGGAAATTACGCGTAGTTTGCTTTCACATTACCAAAATACCTGGTATTTTCTGATCGGGGTAAATTTCCCGATCAGAGAATACCTAGAACTGATGAACTTCGAGGCGGTCTGAAACCACCTACTGATGTAGGTGATAACACATTGGAAGATGGCATCTAACTCATCCAAGGATGCCCTCCTTCTGGACGTCCATTTAGTGGCCTTGACCGTATTGATTTTGAACCACTCGACGAAAATGCAGCAGATCGATTAGTACAATTATTTCATGCACTCTATGTCCAAATGTGACAAGGTAAATTAGGTTAGCATGATGTATGCAGTGAGCAGAATAGTCTGTTTAAAGGGGAAAATCACTCTAACAATATGTTGATTTTGATAAAAGCCCCCCAAAAAGAAGAAAATATTTGTTAAGGCTTGACAAAAGTCTGTCTAAGAATAGTGGAGTCGCTTTATGATTCTATTTTTCACTGAAAACAATTTTTGGAAAAAAATATTAATATCAAACTCAAAACACTCGAGTCTTCATTGAGCACTATTGTTTGTGGTTTTTAGAATAGAATGAGTAAAGATGCAAAAGAGCAAATTTTATTCAAAAACATCTCAAATTATTTAATTTTGATGTGTGTACAATGTGTATTGTTCATACATGAAAAAAAATCTAATTCCTGCAGTGATGCTCATTAAATCATATTTGTTCTTGTTTTTGTGATAAAAGAGTCATTTGATTAATCTCTTGGGGAGATTAAGACAATATTAACAATACATGTGGTCAAGAATCCCAGTCAAATTATTTTCCATTTTTTGAAGCACTATTTGTGATTTTGGGTGCCATTTTCAAAGCATCTGCTTTACAACACACAGATCCATTGCAACTCAAAGATTTCAAATTATCACTGAGGCCTTGCAGCCTTGCAGGCCTCAGTTTTGTTTAGTATGAACACTTTTATCATTTAAAAACTAAATATGATCCTTTTCATTCATCTTTATGAAATACATGTAGGAACAAAATAGAGTGATTCATTTTCAGTCATTCATTGATTATCTTTCTGTTCGCAAATAACTTTTATGACCAACTGGTACACTTTTTAGAACATCCGAAATTGTTGTTCACATACAGTGACTGTACAGGGTGCTACATACATGTAACTCTTTAGAAGCACTTGCCCAGTCAGGCAAGTAAATTTTTAGATCGTTGGAACTTGCCCCAAAATCTATTTCACTTGCCCGAAAAATTCATGAAAAAAAGAACAGTTTTGCAGTTATTTTTAAAAACCATTGACCTTTTCATCTCTTTTGACATGAACTGATTTACTTTGTTACTGCATTTTTTTTTTTCCAAAGTGATGTTATCTTGCCTGCCATGACGAAAATTAGGGCCAATATCTGATCATAATGACCCTAATTTTTGTAATTAATGTGAGAATTTTGCTTGCCCAATTCAGGCAAGTAGTTTTGGTCTTTATTTCAAAACACTTGCCCGACTCTAACTTTTACCTGCCTCGGGCAATCATGCAAGTGCTTATGTAGCACCTTGAGTGTAGAATCTACCTTGTCTAGATTTACAAAATATATTGATAATTTATACTACTCAAACTAACCTGAATCATGAGTGAAAATATGTGTATGTGAAGTTACATTATGAAAGCATAAAAACCTTTATAAATACACTTGAATCTCACATGAGGGAACTGAATATGTGAAAGTCTTCAAACAGGTTGAATATTTGTGCACGAACTTGACAACTTTATTTTAGACCCATCTCAAAAGAATAATTCATGTAAACCGATGCGGTAATTGAGAACTTCAAAACTCAGTGGCTGTGGAGGAGATTTGACGGAAATGCGTCTTGGATTTGAATTTGAATCAGGAGAACAGGGGAGGCACGTACAGTGGGATTGTGAGGGGCAGAGGGGGTGGGAGAGAAATATAAAGATGTATTGATTAGTGGGATTGAGAGAGATTTGAAAGACGGTGAGAAAAGAGAAGGATCATGAGGAAAGAGGATGGAGGGAGGAAAGGATGAAGGCTGGGTGGAAAAAAGAGGAAAATGAAGAGAGAGGGAGAGGAAGGAGGAGAAGAAGAAGAAGAAGAAGAAGAAGGAAAAGAAGAAGGAGGAGAAGAAGAAGAGGAAGAAGGAGAAGGAGGAGAAGAAGAAGAAGGAGAAGAAGAAGAAGGAGAAGAAGAAGAGGAAGAAGAAGAAGAAGAGGAAGAAGAAGGAGGAGGGAAAGAAAGATTAGGGAAAGAGAGGGGAGAATGAGAAGAGGAAGAAGGAAGAGAAGGGGAGAGGAGAACGGGAGGCACGTACAGTGGGATTGTGAGGGGCAGAGGGGGTGGGAAAGAAATATAAAGATGTATTGATTAGCGGGATTGAGAGAGATTTGAAAGATGGTGAGAAAAAGAGAAGGATGGCGAGGAAACAGAATGATTTCTATGGAGGGAGGAAAGGATGAAGGTTTGATGGAAAGAAGAGAAGGAAAAGGAGGAGAGAGAGATGGAGGAGGGGGAAGGGGAGGTGTGGAAAAGAATAAGAACATTGAGAAAAAAAGAAAAGGAAACGACAAATGAGGAGAATGAAACAAAGAAAGGGAAGAAGAAGTAGAAGAAGAGGAATGAGAAAAAGAGGAAGAAAGCGGAGAAGGAGGAGGATTGAAGATTGAAGGGAAAGATGAAGATGAAAGAGAGAAGGATTTTGAGGAAAGAAAAGGATGAAGGCTGGGTGGAAAGAGGAAAATGAAGAGAGAGAAGGAGGAGAAGAAGAAGTAGACAAAGAAGGAGGAGGAGAAGAAGAAGAAAAAGGAGAAGAAGAAGAAGGAGAAGAAGAAGAAGGAGAAGAAGAAGAAGAGAAGAAGAAGAAGAGAAGAAGAAGAAGAAAAGAAGAAGAAGAAGAAGAAGTAGACAAAGAAGGAGGAGGAGAAGAAGAAGAAAAAGAAGAAGGAGAAGAAGAAGAAGAAGAAAAAGAAGAAGAAGGAGGAGGAGGAGGGGGAAAATAAGATGAGGGATGAAGGGGGGGGGGGAGAAGGAGAAGAGGAAGAAGAAGGAAGTAAAGGGGAGAGGAGAGTCCTTTAGAGGGAGAAAAAAAAGAATGTTAAAAAAAATGCACACACAAAATGAAACAAAGAAGCAACATTTCTGCTTTTTAATTCCATCCGATTAGAGCCGAACAAAAGGAGGAAATGAAAGCAGAATTGCTATCACAATAGTGTTAATAATGAGTTTTCCATTTTCCTGTTTGATCTTGATACTTGGCAACACTTCAAACCCAGGTCTAAGAATAAAACTTGGGAAATTCAGATTACATTTTATAAAACTTTGAAGAGTTTGTTATGACACTGTTAACATTCTGTAATGTTTAATTGTACACATTCATTTTTACATTGTGCATGTTCATCACTTGGCATGCTAAGTCTACCAATCTTGCACATTCTTTAATACAATTAGATTCAACAATCATTATAGTTTGTTTTCTCATAATTTACCTCATACAGGAGAGGCTAAAAATAGCTAAAGCTGTAAAATAGGTTACATACATGTACATGTATATAATTACATGTATTAGTGCCAATCATGCAGTATGGAAATCTACACATACATGTAGTTTGAAAGAAATAGAATACAATTGTCATTATTATGTCGATAATTATAATAACCGGCATTTGTATAGCACCATCTATTTTCTAATCTATTCCGATGCGCATTATCCCCATTTACTGATCTGCATGCAATTTCAGCAATTTTTCTTTTTATTTTCAATACTAAAATAAAAATCAGATTGAAATTATTGTAAATATATTATAATCTCAATTATAATTGATAATAATGTGCAATATAAAAGATAAAAAGGGGAACTGTGGAACTACATGTAGTCTTTTTTACAGTATCTTGGAAAATGTATAATTATTTAAATTATGAATCAGTATGATAAAAGGGGTTTAACAAAGTACATGTACATGTATCATAGTTTGGAACGCACACGGCTTCTCAGATCATCCCATATATCATACAAATGTATATTTATGAGGGGGATTTGCTCGTACTTTAAGCCGAGCCGCGAATGATATGAGATTAGAATGTTCGCTGTCAATATGGGATTGCCCTTAAATGCTCTTATCTTGCGTCTATTGGATTCTAATGTAGACGATTCGCAAAGGATGGTAATCCCGAGATTAGAGCACTCTACTCTTAATGGCCTCTTTCACACACAGAAAAAGTTATACTGGTAATTGTGAAAAAAAGTGAATTAGGCCATATTGTCAATTTTAACTGGATTTTTAGGTTCCTAAGAATTGGCCCTTTAACCACTTGAATCCTGAAATTTGAAATTCACAGCTCTAAACTCTGAAAGAATAATAAAAATATTATAGAGAAATTAATTAGTTTTTTTATTAGTTTTAATAATAGAAAGAACTTCGAAGGAACACTGTCATGCCCTGAATGACATAATGCCTACATAATGTACGCCTACAGGGTGCTACCTAAGCACTCGCCCGATTGACCAGGACAAGTAAAAGTTAGAGACGGGCAAGTGTTATGAAGTAAAGACCAAAACTTCTTGCCCGAATTGGGCAAGCAAAATTCTCACAGTAGAATGACCAAAATTAGGGTCAATATAATACGATATTGACCCTAATTTTGGTCATGGCAGGCAAGATAAAATCAGTTTGGAAAAAGAAATGCAAATAACAAGGTAGATCAGTTCATGTCAAAAAGAGAAAAAAGTTAATGGTTGATATAACCGCAAAACTTTCCTTTGCAGAGGAAAAAAAATGAGGATTTTTTCGAGCAAGTGAAATAGATTTTGTGGCAAGTATATTCCAACTATTTCAAAAATTGACTTGCCCAAACGGACAAGTGCTTCTAAAAACTTAGCACCCTGGCCTATATTCTACCAAGTTTTACAGATACTCATTCTCTCTGCAGATGCATATTTTTTGGGGAACAATTGTTATTTTGCTAAAAAAAGGTATTCAATATTTCCCTCTTACAACAAGTCCCGAGAAAGATCAAGAAAAACAAAACAATTCAAGTTTAGAGAAAAAAAAATGTCAGTAATTTTATATGATCCTGATGAGGTTCATCAGGGGAGAATTCATGAAACAAATCCTCGTTATAAGCTACTGAAATCTGTGCACCTGATTAGAGCGGAGCAATTTTGCCAGTGAACATCCATGAAAAGATGGTTTACATGTATGTCACCCCCCCCCCCCCCCCCGATTGGCATTTAAAATTCTGTTGAGTAATCGGGGAAATTTACATAAATGTTTATACAGAGTGAGATAACATTTGAGTAAATATTTACATTGCCTACATAAATGTGCAATGTAGGTCTGTACAATGCATGACAAATATCTAGAATTTTCATAGGAAGTGCCTTTTCCTGATGTGATAAAAGTCTTCCCATTTATATTGTCAAACTACTGTTAATGGCTATTGTCAGAGATGTCCCTATTGAAAGGAGAATAATGAAATAAACATGTACTTGTACTGTAGCCTATATGTTTTCCTCTTTTAATGTTTATCTGATTGTATGTGTTTGCACATAATGTTAGTTGTTGATTGGTTGTTGTTGAAATGGTTTATTAAGAAAACTTAATGTACTGGATACGTATACACATTTAATTGATGCAATGTCAGGCAAATACATTTAATAATTAAAAAGTGTTTGCTGCATAAATCTGCCCTTTTTAACCCCCACTTGGCTCCAAGGAATTCCTCGTGAAATAGAATCCATGATTTGAATCATCATTAATCATTTTCAATCATGGTCCTTTGTCTTGCTTTGAATAGTCATACTTGGTTCTTGCATTATCATAATGTAAATTCTCTTGTCTACAGGGGGGGGGGCAAATAACTGTGAAATCAAATTGTCGTGATGTTTTGGATAATGCTGTTTTTGGCTGATGTGGTTTACGGTACACCATGTGGAGTATTATAGAAGAAGAAAAAAAAAAATTTGGAAATTTTGAGACTAGAGAAATCTTTCTTGAATGTAGTCCTGAAAAGGACTGTAAACCAGAAGAGATTGATGAGTTGAAAATAGCTTGAGTAGTAGGATGGATGAGGAGATGCTGGCTTGAGTCGGCGAGTAGAGATGATGAGAAGAAGCAGTAGAGAGTCTCGACGTTTCGGGCAGGTTGACTGTCCATATTCAAGAGTGGTAACGCTGTTTTTCCTGTTAATCTAGGTACTTGGTTCGTGCACTGTACCATCATTTATTTGCCTAGTCTGAATGGGACTAGGGGATTGCAAATCAAATCATTATCGGGGACGCAGTCTCTGCTAAATGTGGCATACTCAAGTACATTCATAAAGTAATTGGTCATAGCCTAGCATACAGCTGACTTTGGACGTACCGTGGGAGGAGGTTCTCTCTTTGTTTGCTCGCCGGCAGGTATTACTTCTTTTTCCCTTCTCTCGTTTATTGTTCGCTTGTTTTCATTGTTGCCTCAAATCATATTTACATTCCATATTAAAAGAATGGAGAGTCAAGGAATAGCGTGACTCATTTCATAAAATTGTTTTCTTTGAAAACCATGCATTTGTATATAAAAGACAGGTTTTAATGGTATTTTGGAATGCCTATTGTGTTGTAGCAACAATAGCTGGTTCATATTTTTGTATTTTTTTTCTCTGTTTATGAAGTATTTGTCTTCATTGTTCTATTGTACTTATGTTGTAAATATTTTTGTTACTGTGCACAATAGAAAAATACCCCCCCCCAAAAAAAAATGTGACAAGTAATTTTTGCCTGACACTGGTCAATCAAAATATGTGAAATAATTGTTCAGTATATTAGAACTGTTGTATTCTGGTTTTAATGAAAATTGTGCATGAATAAAGGGTCTAGTACAAAACACTTGGAGAGGGTGATTTTTTTTATGCTACTACATGTAGGAGTAAAATAGAAGTACTGTACATGTATTGTACATTTGTAGCTACATGTATTGCACTTTGGTTTGTATTGCCTCGAGAGTTAGGATGTGTTCACATTTAGAGCTACATGTAGTATTGCACTTTGGTTTGCATTGTCTGGAGTCGAGGGGTGTGTTCACATTTGCAGCTAGTATTACACTTTGATTTGTGTTGACTGGAGTCTAGGGATGTGTTCACGTTTACAGCTAGTAATTGCACTTTGGTTGTATTGCCTGGAGACTTGGAGTGTGTTCACATTTAACTTTGTAGGGAGTTTAGTTTAATTGAACATGTTTCCTGGACTTAAAGAAGGCCTGTACATGTATGAACATTGAGATCTCTGTTGCATTCAATAACATCAGTGGTTCTGCATGGATTGACTTTCCAAAATACATCTCTTCAGTGTTACTATTTACGTTTTAAAAGATGTTTATTTTTCTGTCCCTGAGGAGTTGTCATTGAACAAAACATTTTTTAAAATTTGATCTATGGAATGTTATTTGACTGTACAGGTATGTTTCATTCTCGGTAGACCCTGGAAAGGGTGTGGTTACACTTCATAATTCCTAAGGTTCGTAATTCTGAAACACGTTAATTGTCTATACCTCGATATTCGTTAATCCGAAAACGTAAAAGGGTTCGTTAATCCGAACATTTGTGGCGTTATTCCCAAGGTTTGATAATCTGTAAACGAAATAAGTTTCGATGTTCCGAAAGTTTGTTAGTCCGGAAACAAAATAAGGTTCGTTGTTCCAAAGGTTTGTTAATCTGAAAACGAAATAAGGTTCGTTGTTCCGAAGGTTCGTTAGTCTGAAAACAAAATAAGGTTTGTTAATCATTACGTTTTCGGACTAACGAACCTTCGGAATTGTGAACCTCATTTCGTTTTTGGATCAACGAACCTTCAGAATTACGAACCTCACTTTGTTTTCGGACTTACGAACCTTCGGAATATCTGAACCTTCTGAATTACAAATGTATGCGAAAGGGTATTACCTATTGCTGTTCTTAGAAATGGCAAAACATTAATTGGCCTCTCTGGCACTGCTGTGATTATTACAGTATATCTTTATTGGTTTTCAGCAGTAGCATACGCAGGGGGATGGGGGAGGGGGTTACAGGTGTTCAGCCCTCCTTAAATTTTGTTGATACCCTCCCCCCTAAAATGTTGAAGACCTTTTTTGTGCATGTCAAATCTGTGTTTGGGAAAACACCCTAAAATTAATGGTGAAGACCTTTTTTTTTGCTCGTCAAATTTTTGTGGGTTACAAAAAATCCAACTTTAAATTTGTGTTGTGTCGAAGACCTTTTTTTATGGTCGTCAACATTTCTTTCAACTTGTTTCACCTTGAACCTCCCCCCCCAAAAAAGTCCTGCATACGCCACTGGTTTTCGGTGTAAGTCATCTCTGTCTGAATGGGGGCCTTCTAGACTTGTAATAGTGAAATGCATTGGGAATTTTAAAGCCTGGTAACAGGATAGAATCAAACCCCTTTACACAAATAAGGATATTTGAATATTCCTGCAGGGAAGGGACGGTGAAGAAGTTCAAACATCCTCAGAGTTCAATCAACTTTTACACTTTTGCAAAAAACTGTCATGGCTTTGTTCAAGGAGTGTTGGAAGCTCCTTGCTTTGATCATGGACCTAGAGTGGTAGGTCCATGCTTTGATACACTTTACAGCCCAGCAGTGGATGGTGAAAACAGTGGATAGGCAAAGCTTGACATTCTACTACTTTCTTCTAGTTAAACCTCACATACTGTACATTTTGTACATTGATACATGTAGATGAGGGGGTTCAATAGTCCCATTCCAACAATTAATAAAAACAACAGCAACAGCACTTGTAGTTCATAGTTTTTTAAAGGGGAAGTTCAACCTGACAAAAGTTTATTGGAAAAATATTTGTTTTTAAATAGTAAAAAGATATTGCAGAAGATATGAGAAAAATCCATCAAAGAATCTAAAGTTATTAGAATTTTAATTATTTGATTTGTGACGTCCATATGTGAGCAGCATTTCTACCTAGCGGATGGTAAGAAAATCAATGAAATGTCATCTTAGAAAATTGGAAATGGTTTTTACTGTACGTTTTGTATACAGTATCAATAGACAAATCATTTCACATCTGATTATACATTACAGAAAACAAAATAAAGTCAACAGGAATCATTGAAAAATAAAATTCTTGCATTTTATATTACATGAGGAGCAGCTGCTTGTTTATGACGTCACAAATTCAAAACTTAAAATTCTAATAACTTTCTTAATTCTTAACAGATTTTCCTCTAACCTTTACCAATATTTTTTAATTTTTTCTGCTATTTTTGCAACAAACTTTTCTTCAGGGTGAACTTCCCTTTTAATGTCTTGAGATGTTTTACAGGGAAAAGTTTCTATTGGTTTAAAAAAAGACAGAAGAGAATAGGAAAGAAAAGCAAATTGAAACCTCTCTTCTCTTAACCTCTTCAAAAAACATCTCAAAACACACTTACATGTATATAACCATAAACCTAATATGCAATTAACAGTGCTTTGTATCCTCTGGAAAAGCGCTATATAAATCCAATTATTATTATTATTATTAAATCATTGATGATACATTACATCAAATTATGATATAAATATAGGCATCTATTTACACTTACAAAAACCTATCCTAACTTTTTGCAAGGCGTATTATTATTATGATAACCCTGGGTGTTGCTTGAGCTGCCTTTTAGCACTCAAGCATTCAATGAATGTATCCTGCCGGGTATCCATTCACCTCACCTGGGTTTTAGTGCAGCGCTCGTTTGCTGAATTAAAACATGCCATGGTTTAGATTCGAACCCTGGTCCCTCAGATTGAAAGACAAGAATAGTATCCACTAGACTATACAGTGTATGCTTCATTTAGGCCTACATAGTGTTTGTCATAAAAAAATATATCTCAAACGATAAATGAAAAGATAAATTATTGAAAAGACTCATTAAACCAGATCTAATCCTCTCTACAAGCTTACACTCTGCAAGAAGGTCCTTACTGCCATCAGCTGCGCTGTAAAACCGCCTCCTAGCACTGAACTGACATTTTGATAAATCACATAATCAAGTACACATGCAAGCCTATACAACTTCATTTCATCCTCCATCAATGGACCAATGATGCCTTTGACTTCTTGATTTATTCCACACGGACAAAAAAACCCTGCAAAGTTATGAATATTCTATTGGAATTGTATCCCTTCCTGACCCGCAGTGTAATCAACCTATCACGTGAGGAGCTGTAATCCGAGCCGTTCATGTGATGCTGCTGATGCATCCGATGTGCATTTCGATAGTTTCTCTCCATAAAGTTGCATTTTGTAGGCTCCTCATGTGATGATAAATAATGTATTTGTATTGCCATTATGAAATACTTGTAGGAAGTCTGAGGATGTTTCATATGACTTTTATTATAATAGGATTGATGTTCCTGGGGGCGCCCACCATCATTTAGGGGATCTGGGGCTTATTTCTTAATAATGTAGCAGGCAAAAAGTTTTCTCTTTTTTTTTTCCGGGGGCTGCTTGTCACAGCCTATGGCATAAATATGCAACATTGGATAAGCTTTAACATTGAGATGAATGGGAATTTTTCAGGGCTCCTTTTTGAGTTTCTAGTTCCCCATTTTCGGAGTGAAGTTCCCCAAAGCAACTGTGTATTTTTTTTCCGTGAATGACACCCTCTTGATGATAGAGGTTTCCCCTCCCCCAACCCTGGTCCTGCAGTATAAAGGAGCATCCAAATTTATCTTTAAGCTCTTAAAAAATAAAAAAGTGAATATAGAACAATGAACATGGAGTTCAAACATACTGGTAATAATAATGATAATAGTAATGATGATGATGATGATGAGAATGAAGACGACGACGATAATCATAATCAAATCATAATAATGATTATGATTATAATAATAATAATAAGCATAAACATAAACATGATAATAATGATAATAAACATAATAATAATAATGAATCAATGATGATGATAATGATAATAATTATAATGATTACCGTATTATAATATTACATATAATGGACATATCCCAAGGTGCATTGTTATTATCATTACCCCGACTTTAGCTGGAGCTACCATCACTGGCGCTCAGTGCATTCAAGGAAATAATCCTGCCGGGTACCCATTCACCTCACCTGGGTCAAGTGCAACACAGCGTAGATTAATATCTTGCTGAAGGAAAACATGCCATGGCTTGGATTTGACCCTCTGAAAGGTGAGAGTCAGAACCACTAGACCACAAGGCGCCCACATAGGGGAGACCCAGAATTAGACACGAAAAAAATTACTTTCCATTGCATTTATACCAGTTCACTTTCTGGGATTTCAAATTGAAGACGCCCGTATAAAATCAATGATCCCATTGACCATTAAGATTGCCATTAATCACTGTACTTCTAGCTTTGTCTGAATGAGGAAATGCCTTCCCTTGGTGTGTTTTTACAATAAAATAAAGACCAGTAAAAAGCACCCTTTAGAACGATATTTCCTAGAAAAGGAACAGAGTCAATTATGCAGAAATTTATGGTGCAGATGTTCCATTACTTTTTATTAGACCTTTACCCCTTGAGTTAAGAGGATAGGATATTTCAAATAGATGATACAAGTACTGAAGTAGGCAATAAAAAA
The DNA here is from genome assembly GCF_018143015.1 of Lytechinus variegatus. Classification (NCBI taxonomy): domain Eukaryota; kingdom Metazoa; phylum Echinodermata; class Echinoidea; order Temnopleuroida; family Toxopneustidae; genus Lytechinus; species Lytechinus variegatus. The sequence continues at coordinate 40,617,454 of NC_054747.1, read as the reverse complement.
ATATGTATATAAAAACTACCACCAAAATGCGGGCAAAATGATTGAGAATGATTTTCTTTTGTTGCCATGTAAACTATCTCCAGAACTTCTCGTTACTGTACTGTAAAAATACTGTTTAAAAGTTTTAGAATGTTGTTTAAGCCTGTCACTTTAATTGTACAAAAAGTTTTAAACATTTTTTCTAACTTTAGAACAAGATGTTTAAAAATAAAAAGTTAACGAGGTTGTAAATGCATAAAACACTTGTTAGAGTGATGGGTTTCAGCGAGCTATGTAATAATTTCCTAATTAATTCTATTTCAAAGATTTATTTAGAGTTTGGGGATCTTCAATACTGTACTCTGGAATGGATCCATATCTTGATAAGACCGTGAGAAGACAGTTTTAACCTACTATGTTCTATATGTCACGATTCTAGACACGTGCTTACAAAGGAAACAAGAATGATAACCTTCTCAGACAGGTTAACGGACCATCATCATGCAATTTCCTTTTCTGCTTTACGTAGTTTCCCAAGGATTGACATGAAATATTAGTGATGGCCATTGAAATGTATGTCATAAAATGATTTTGATAAAATGCAGTTCATCTGGGGCCCTTCTTACAAAGAGTTGCGATTGATCCGATCAATCGCAACTATGGAAAGCCAACAGAGTCATTTATATGAAATGCATGTTTGTTCTAAAAATTATCTAGATATGTATGTACATGTATATCCATAAAGTCATTGATTTCTTGACAATTTTGTCTGTTTTCCTAAGTTGTTATACAAAGGACATTTTGCAAATTTCCTATAGAAAAAATGATGACACTGATGGATTTCCATAGAGTTACGATTGATCCGATCAATCATAACTCTTTGTAGGATGGGCAACAGCCAGGAGTATTTGTCAGGCTCAGGAAAGGAGAGATTCACATGTGAAGACCCTGTTCTTGGTCCCTTTTTGAGTAGGTTCCAACCAAACTATTCTTAACTGCTTCGTTGAATGCAATGCAGCATTCACATTCAGACAATCAGGAACGAATATTCGCTTGGCAATAGGGTCAAAGTAATTAGAATTTGTAACTTGTTCTTACCTCTCAATATGCATAGTTTTTCCCACCCAGTCTGGCAATAAAAAAAATCCCTACATATAATTCATGCCAATAACATTACACAGGTGACTCGCCTAGCACTTTTTCCCGTTTGACATCAAGTGGGTCTTGCTTTGAACACGGAGTCCTCCAAGCTTTGGAATGGGAAAAATATAACGTCCCCTACCGCGAGCTATTACATGTATATGCTTCACATTTTGTACTTTTTTGCATTTTGTCCCAAAATCTTTAAAATTTAGCCATTGGAACTGGCAAGGATATTTGGTTCACTTCAATATAAAGTGTAATGTAGAATGAAAAGTAAATGGAATAATATCCTCTGTGCAAAAACAATATTAAAGTCTGAAGCAATTTGCAGCAATCTGTGATTAAAGGTAAATGCTAGTTTTGGTAACGATATCAAAATGAGTTTGTACAGAATCCAATGAAATGACCACTAAAGTGTCTGTTTGTATAAATAAAATGCATGTGCCAAAGGATTCTGGAAGAAATTGTGTAATTGCTGAGAAATAAGCAAATAAGCACAAGACTTGGGTAGAGCGTCGGGCCCGACGCTCTAAGCAATAATTATGAATTGTCCCACGTGCGCTTATCTGTGTTGGGGATCTTCGGTGTGAACATTTTTCAGCGTAGATTTCACGAAGTTCAGTTAATGTAACTGTTCAAGATCTAGATCCTCGATGATATACTGACAATTAAGCCTTGTTTTACAGACTTTCTCATGAAATCAGTGTTTACTGCAACTACTAGAATTTCTCTTTAATTATTATTTTTTTTCAAATTATTGTTATTATTATCATTACGTTATTATGAATCCAGTCGTATATTGATGATATATGAACTCTATTGTGGGGCACACCTCACCTTAGTTGTTCTGACTGATTGTCTTTTCAATTAACCTGGGAAGATATTCAAAAACCTGGCGACTAAACAGGATATTATTTCACTGACCTTTTATTTTCCTTTTCCTGGTTTTAGTTGACCCAAAGTTGTTTGTTTTTATCTTTGAATTTACTTTGTATTCCCAAGGCGCCATTTTCTATTGTAACCACTCTGATGTGTGTCTGCAAGTGCAGGTCTTAATTTGAAAAATATTTTGCTAGCCTAGAAGTTTGTAGGAAGTCATTTCCCCTTTTCCATTGATCAACGAGGACAAGGCAAACATTAATTTTCTCTTGTCTATCAAAAGGACACTTCACACCAGCCCAGTCTGGAAAATTCCCCTACAAGTACATTGACATACATGTACATGTACATTGAAATTCCTTTTATTTTTAATTCAAACTTGCCTGATTGAAATAATTGGCCTGTAATATTATTGTTGCTTTCCCTGCATAGTATTAAGAATGCACATTCTTCTTTGCTTAATATTTACTTCTTTTCCATGTAAAATTTGCTTTCACACTCCAGATTCCAGAAATATACCCTTGAAAGAGTTGACACAAATTTTTTTTCCTGTGACAATTGCTTTTGTTATTCATCTATTGAAAGGCACCGGGTATACATGTAGGGTTGCAAACTTGCAATAGTGTTTGTGTTATGTTTATATTTAGGTTTAGGGTAGGGTGTAGCGTTAAATCCATGGTCGATTTTTGTGTGGAATTTACAGGAGAGAAATTGTCGCCAGAGCAAATGTCATGGAGCTAACGGAAGCTCACTGAGCTTGAATAAAAGTCATGTTGGCTACAAATCTTCACCTTAGGCCTATTCTCTTTGTGTGAAAAAGAGGGTGCTATTGAGTACAAAAAGCGCAGCATACAGTGTACACACTGTAAAAACTATGGTGTTAAAACTGACACCAGTTGGTGTTAATAAGACCACACCCTGAGGTGTTGAAATTTCACCCTAGAGATTGAACATAACACAAAAGAGTGTTAATGTAACAACCAAAGGTGTTTTAATAACACCTATAGGTGTTAAACTGACACTGTCAATTTAACACCAGTGTAAAATAACTGGTGTGGTCCTCTATGTACACCGGTTTACACCAGAGTTTTTGCTTTGCACATAAAAAAGTAGAAGCACAGTATATTTCATAATTCTGAAATGTAGGGCATTCCTCCCTTTTTAAATCCTCCAATAAGTAGTTAATCCTTCAACTTTTTCCACAATCTCAATTAAACTCCGTATTATCCATCTAAAGATTCTGTTGATATATCTTCAAGTACAGATGTTTGATAAAAGCTTATGTTTCGTGAAATGCTACATATGTGTATGGACAACAAACTGCAATTGTATGAAATAAAACCTTCATTCCACCTATCATATTTTATAAGTATACATGTACATGTAGATGTTCTTAAATTTTGACACTTTTGGCCAAGGCCACTTTCTAAAAGGGCATTTTTATATTTCAGAACAAAAAGAAAAAGACATAAAAATATACTTTTGTAGGTTAATGGGACATCAAGGTCAATGAATGTAGCATCCAAGCAAGGTCAATTACATTATGATTATCACAGCCCTGGATGTATAAAAGAAAAAAATCTTGAGATTCTGATGAGATGATGAAGAATAAATGAATGAATTTATTTGCAAATATGTAAATTATGTAATGATATTGTACAATTTATTCATTTGTTTAACATTCAGACAAATAAAGAAAGAGAAAAAAAAGGTATCAAAAAAGAATTGTAGTAAACTGAAAATACATTTATTCCTTAAGTCAGAGAAATTGGTTTGAAAACTTTGAATATGAAAGTACATCATATACATTTACATGGAGGTGTGTTTTTATTTTTTTAATCCACCAAGTTTACCCCAAAGTCTGTCGGATTTGTAACGTCAAGTCTCACATCCTGTTCCCTTCCTTATCTAGTTCTCTCAATGCTGAAGGTGTAGAAACACTTTCACACTCTATAATAAGGTGTTAATTGATTGGTTATAAATAAAGATGAAACACAAATACAAATGTGCAAAAAAAATGTGGATAAACACATAGGAATACAGCCTACAGTATGATCCCATTCAGACTTAGAAAAATTAAATTGAAGGTTAAAAAACATTTAAAATGAGAGTCGACACTGTAGGTATCCCATTGAAATTCATGATATTGAAAATTATAAGTACTAAATATTGTCATATTATGAATATTAAACAGGGGCTTGTTTGAATACTTTCATGTACATGTAGGTTTTACTCCTTTGGGAAGATCATTTTAACCTGTGTATTTTTTCCAATTCTTCATGGAATTCAAGTTTTTTTGAATGAGCTACCCTGGTGAAATATGAATAAATATACAGCTTAAGACAGTTAAAGGAAGACGAGGAGACCTAAGTGTAGCAGTGCTTGTAAATTAAGGTTCCTTATTATATGAGGACAGAGACCAGCCAGGCGCGGGAAATATTTCAAAATCTTAATCTTATTTTTAGTATTAATCTGGATATAACTCTCTAGTGTGAACGGGTCCCTTTTGCGACACCCTCCTTTCTAATTCCCCCAAACTCCATGCAACGGCCCATCCTAGCCATCAACCCTGACTACCACTCCTTCGTCTGACGCAGGGGCGTTCATAACATCCTGTCATTCCTTGTGAGGTTCTGTTGTTGCGGCCTTCTCCGGAGATAATCGACCAATTCCTTTTGTTATTTTTTGAGGTCCGCACTGGATTATCAATCACCGTTTCTGTACTTCCAGCATGCTTTGATGGTCAGGAGTATCAAAAGTGATATATTTCTAAAAGGATATACTTTGTCATTGATTGAGCAAGAGTTCACGTCAACTTCAAGTACATTAAATAGTTCCGTGGATATGGGGAGGACACTTTGCATTATTTTAGGAACATGGTCAATAATTGTTTGAGGATTGTCAATTTGATGGATCAAAAGTGCAGGATAAAAAAAGTGAGTTTATCTTTCACACTATAATTGTTTTCTTCAAAAGTGTCTATGGATCATAAATGTGCATATTATATGTTTCATGGTTGAATTAACATACTTGTATGTAGTGCATGTATTAATGCGCAAACTTGATCAATAATGTTTTTCAAATGGTGAATTTTCCCCCTTTTTTCTCTCTCTTTTCACTTTTTTCAATATTCCATGTCTTCATCTTGAAAGACATTTTTCGGACCAACAAGAATCCTCCCTGATGCAACTATGAGGCCGTTCTCATTACGCTTTCTAAAACTAGTAATACTGGAAACCGATTCAGGAAACCACTTTGGAAGATCGCTTTGCTAGCGTTCTCACTTGATCACACGAAAGTGGTTTTCAAAATCACTTCACGTAAAGCGCTCTTGTTGCTATGGAAACGCTCTCAGTGGGGTGAGACGTTTTGCGCGAAATTCGAAACCGCAGCATAGGCATTCTACACCTGTTGTGTGGAGTAGCGCGCTCAAAATGTGCGAAGAACGCTTCCCGAAGAACGGTTGTGTCCTCACTTACGCTAAAATCAGTTTAACGAGGCAAAGCGATCTTGAAAACTACATCGCGAGGTGGTTTTCCAAACTGGTTTGGAAGATCGCTTCCAAGACCGTTTTGACCGTTCTCACTACGCGTTAAACTAGTTTCCAGTAAACTAGTTTTAGGAACGTAGTGAGAACAGCCTCTATGATTTCAACTGTGGGTCTTTGAAAGCTTTTGGCCATTATTTAATTCAAAACTTTAATTAAGCAAACAATTTTAATTCAGTTGTTTAATGCACCGCTATTAAGGAATACTGATATTGGCTATATTATCTGAGGATTTTTTTTCTATGTCCTCTTTTCTCACATGAATATTGAATTGAATGCGAGGCCTACCAGCTATTGGGTAAATCTCAAAATGGGCCAATTTAATGCAGTCTTTAGGGGTGTTGCAGGAAAATATTTGGCATCAATTGCAAATTTCAGTTGGAAATTCACAAGTGATAGATCAATTTCAACAGCAAAAAGATCAATTCTAAAAGCAAATAGATCGAATAAAGCAATTTGATTCAATTTTGTTGATAAAAGTAGCAATCAATCGCAAATTTATGATTAAGAAATTTAAACACCGTTCTCATTACCTTCCTAAAACTAGTTTATACTGGAAACTAAACTAGTAAACGTGTAGTGAGAACGGTCGAAGCGATCTTCCAAACCGGTTCATAAAAACCACATCGCAATGTAGTTTTCAAGATCGCTATGTCGCGTTAAACTGGTTTTAGCGTGAGGACACAACCGTTCTTTGGGAAGCGATCTTCACACATTTTGAGCATGCTACTCCACACGACAGGTGCTGCAGTTTCGAATTTTGCGCGAAACGTGTCACCCCACTGAGAGCTTTTCCATAGCAACAAGATCACTATGTGAAGTACTTTTGAGGCCGTTATCATTACGCTTTCTAGAACTACATGTAGTTTACTGGAAACCGATTCGAGAAATCAATTTGGAAGATCGATTTGCTAGCGTTCTCACTTGATCACACGAAAGTGGTTTTCAAAATCACTTCACGTAAAGCGCTCTTATTCCTATGGAAACGTTCTCAGTGGGGTGACACGTTTCGCGCGAAATTCGAAACCGCAGCATAGGCATTCTACACCTGACGTGTGGAGTAGCGCGCTCAAAATGTGAGAAGATCGCTTCCCGAAGAACGGTTGTGTCCTCACTTACGCTAAAACCAGTTAAACGAGGCAAAGCGATCTTGAAAACTACATCGCGAGGTGGTTTTCCAAACTGATTTGGAAGATCGCTTCCAAGACCGCTTTGACCGTTCTCACTACACGTTAAACTAGTTTCCAGTAAACTAGTTTTAGGAACGTAGTGAGAACAGCCTCTTTGAAAACCACTTTCGTTTGATCAAGTGGGAATGCTAGCAAACTGATTTCCAAACTGGTTTCCTGAATTAATTTCTAGTAAACTAGTTTTAGAAAGTGTAATGAGAATGGTGTCTTATGATTGATTTAATTTGCACATGATTATAAGTTTCTTGCATATCCCCTATTAAAGATGTGTTTTCATAGTTTGTGAATCAGGAAATGTGAACCGACTATCCTGAAACCATCTTCACCCTCCCCTGGAAGCGTGGAAGTCGAGTTGATTATGTACCTGATCAAGCGAACACCGAGGTTTCTTCCTCCGTTCATTTCCACATCTTCATCTTTGTCCTGGTACCTTGATCGAAGAGATTGATTGATGGGATTGATTGACTACATTGATTGTTGATGTTGTTTTGGTTATATTGTGGTTGTCTTGTGTAATCTGAGCTGAATTCATCCTCGATTCGGTCCAGGATATTTGATTTGGCACTGGTTTTGTTGTATGCTGTTGTACTTTCTTCTCCCACGTTTTCTTTTCAAAGCTACTGGTATGATTTACTTGAATTACATGGAGTATGGGCCTTGTTGCATTTTTATTTACAATTTTTTCACAAAGAATGATTGTAGAAACCATGAATCTTATTTGTGTGCAAGATTTACTATTAGATAATCTATCGTTCTCTGGTAGGACGGGTACACGGGTGCTGAGATGTGTGACTGGTACTGTGTATTGTAGGTTGCACAATTGCATTGTCTTATTTCTGTCTGACTTCTCTTTTGTTATCTTCTATTTTTCTCATCTATCCTCTATGATCTCATTCTTCCCCTTACCTTCTCTCTCTTTTCTTCTCGTACAGTTGTGCAATACATATTTTAACATTTATGATTGTTTGTTAAATGTATTATTTATGCCATTGTTTATTGTATTCATGTTTGTAACTTTATAACCGAAAGCGAATTTTGTGTATTCTTATGCATGACAATAAATTATCTTGAATCTTTACCACAGTTCTACCAGGTAAAACATATATGGGTCATTCAATGGGGTTGGGGCAATTTTTGTGACATACCAGAACTAAAAAAAAACATGTCTCTTGTGAAGAAGGCCAATTATGCATAAAATGACCAAACAAAAATAAATGGTGTCTCACCAAGTTTTACTTCTCAAGCATCATGATGTGTTGCAGATTCACACCCGAGATTTTATTGCCATTGTTATGCCAATGTGATGTCTGTAACGGTGGTTAAACTCTGTATTTGTTTTGCAGCAAATCCTTTTAAAATTCTCAATTTCCAACTGAATTACATGTACTATGATTGGAAATCATTTCTAAGTTTATCAAAACTTAACCCCATTTGAACTGACCTTCTCTGTGAAATGAAGAAGCTGATACCACCGTTACATGGACATCACACGATTTTGTTGCCCCAAACCATGACCCATACATATCATTGGGGGTCGCTTTTCTCAACCTGCCTTTGGGTAAGCTTTCACATTGCAATAAATGGGGGATTTTCCAGGTCTCTATGGGGGTGAAATCACAGTTGCCCCAAGGCCTGTGTAAATTTGTCGCTGTATAGTATAAACATATACATATCATAAGGACAAAGTTTTATTCCAAAGGGACATTTGTGAGTTGATTGTTCTGCAACTAGTGACCTTTTTCAGTTTTATGAATACCAAACTGATTATGAATAGTTATCTTTCAACCTCATCTCCCATTATGAATAGTTGAATTCTAAATCTCCAGACTCTGTTGGTGCAATATTTGTATCACATCTAACTTGGTTTATCTGCTTCAGTAAGCATCTCCTTTTATTGTTTACTTTTATTGGGGTGAATATCTTACATGTAAATGAACCCTAGTCAATTTTGCTCTCACATTCACACTGAAAGTACCAGTGCGAAAAGTATTTCTCACATTCTGATCTAACTTTGCTTCACATTGAGAAGTAAAATTCCTGGTATTCTGTGATCTGAATAGAATACTCAATCTGATGCGTTCTTAGAGAGGTTTATGAGTATCAACAGTAGACTTTAATGTACATTTGAGAAGTGCGGCAGTTCTCGCTGCAGCGTCAATGAATTGCCACTCTTCAGTAAATTCTTGTATCGACATCTGTCATTGTTTGGTTGTTGCAGTAAACACACTTTCACTGGCAGTGGTGTACTTTTTAGTGTTGTCTTCAAAACATTCACAAGAGTGCCGCTGATGTACATGACATGTAGTCTACCAAAGGATGTGTCCAGTTTTTAATAATGAAACGAGAATGATAATTGAAATAAACAGGAATCCAACGTAAATACAAGGTAATTCTCTCTTACTTGTATCTCTTAGAGGCATTGTGATGTACATGTACATGTAGTTCTGACTCTCATGTGTTTGAATCCACACTGCAGCCTAGTGACCTAGCGTCCTTTGGCAAGGCATCAATCCACACTCTGCCTCTCTTGACCCAGGTGTTAAATGGCTACCCTGAAGGATGGGAAAGCCTATGTAGTATGTTTTGTGATATAGTCTTTGAAAGTCTCTTGCTGGAATGCTCCCCAGGGAGTGGAGAAACATTAATGCCCTTTTCACACAGGATTTTCTTAACCCCGGACTATCGCTAACCCCGTACTATCCTTAACCCCGTACTATTTTTTTTCCTTTTCACACATGCCAAATTGTTATTGCTAACCCCGGATAAGGAATGTTTGCTTTTCACACACAAAACTCGCTAACCCCGGACTAGTGGTTTTTGTCGATCATTCGTAGTACAAGTACTTCACTGTACAGAAAGAACTTTCTCTCTGTTATTAAGTTGCTACAATTTCCTTAACCCCGTACTATAGGTGGGGCCAAATTGCTATTTAGCCCCACCTATAGTACGGGGTTAAGCTTAGCCCACTTTCATTTTACACATGCGATCTTAACCCCGAACTATTGCTCTTAGCACTGCAATTGGTGGGATAACCCTGCTTTTTTGCAGGGCCAAATAATCCCGTACTATAGGTGGGGTTAGCCCACTTTGCAAAAATGCTGTGTAAAAAGAAAGTGGGCTAAGCTTAACCCCGTACTATAGGTGGGTCTAAATTGCCATTTAGCCCCATCTATAGTACGGGGTTAAGGAAATTTTAGCCTGTGTAAAAAGGGTATACATGTAAGTGGTTTCTAAGTGCCTTGATCACAAGAGTACCCATTAAATTATTAGAACTTTTTCAGACTAAAGAATGATTATGACTTCATTCACACCGCTCCAAAAACATACCCCTCAGGATATAAAGTTCCTGCAGTTACGAACATGCACATTATAGTCAGATTTATTAGCAAGCAAGTCGCTAGATTCCAAATCGCTAACTTAGCAGCCACCCACGGCGCCAGTGTTCAACTAAACACTGGGCTAAAAGTTACCATAATTTGCATTCACAATGCCAAAATACCTGCGAGTTTGGCAAAAATCCCTTCAAAAGTACCTACATGTACTACAGTATTTAGCGGTATTTTGTTTCGGGGAGATTACACATGATTTGCTTTCACACTGCCAAAATTACCAGGTATTTTCTGATCAGGGTATAAGGTGAAATGAGAACGATCTCATAGCGCAACAAAAAAGCAGACTGTCAATAGAATCATGATTGAGATACATTGCTCTCAATTAAACGTAGATGGTTGTGCATAATCACCATTCAAGCTGCGTAGTTATCAGCGTTTCGTGCTTCCGTTGGAAAATGTTTATTTATACGATTGATGGAAATTGCCTGGACTCAATCATGGATTGAACTGCAGCAGCACCTTAAAAGACTGATTTATCTTGGGCATAAAGAATGTCTTATTGTCAGTGATTGCAGTCATGGACGGACAGCTCATACCAGAAACACTAGTGTCCAATCACAACTCATTGTTCAATAATGTTTAGTCTCACCATCTGTCTGTGTTAATAGACATTTCATCTTCTCTTCACCCTAGTGATGTTTTATTGTTTTCCCTTCCAGGTCTGACAGAAAGTGAATAAAGCATTCATATGTGCATTGGGGTCAGGTTACAGAGCACTGAGGATCACATAAAAGGAGGTATGTGGGACTACAGACCTTTTTTTCCTTTTGTTTATCCTTCCCTTTGTGTACATGTATATCACACAAGCATAACTGTAACACTGAAAATAAACATAGAATAGAATTAAAACTAATAACCGTTTAATAATACTTTTAGTGATTTCACAGTAATGCACATGGTTGGTATATGCAATTGACGTAACTGATGACATCACTCAATTACTATTTATTTTTTTCTTTTAATAAATATTCTAACATTTCTATGGAGATATTTCTCAATTATGATGTGAAAATACCATTAGTGTTGTGGTTCAATGAGGAGTTTTCTTTATCTGCATATTGAAATTTACTGTATTCATAAGAAATTTCTATACAAAAGAAATGCTCATCATTTACACTTCGATTGTGTGTATAGCCATTCTATACTTTTACATTTTGTGAAAAACAGCAAAATTCTTAAATGTCATATAATTTCTTATGTAAATGTACATCCATTGTTGAAGTTGTCAGTGTTGCTTGTGTGTTTTTCTATTTTTACTCTACAACTTCTTTTCTCTTTTTGGTGCGATGAATTTCTCCTTTGGCATCAAGTAAATTTTATGAATCATATTTGGAGCTCCCTTTTCAAATGGGAAGTTCACCCTGACTATGAGTTGGGTTTAATGAAAGCACAAAAATTATAGAGAAAAATGTTGGTGAAATTTTGATGAAAATCTACCAAGGAATAGAGAGGTATGGATTTTAAAACTTTGAATTTTGATGCCATACATGTATGCCAGCACTCAGCAGCTCCCCATACCATGTTATGTTTTTTTTTAATTAAACATGATGATTAAAAAGATTTTTCCTTTAGAAAATGGTATGAAATCATATGTCTGATGGCATCACAAAATCAAAACTTTTTCTCTACTTTTTCTGATTTTATTAAAACCAAATTATCACCTTTAAAGGTCCCACTTTCACCAACTGACAGCTATGATCAAAGAGGCCCATTGCCTGCTGTATAGGCCGTGGTGAGAGAATTAAAAGAGAAATTAAAGCTAGGTAGCGTAGTTAACTTGCACTTCTTATTTCCAATCATTACTGGAGCTAAAATCACCTTCAAAGTTCCCTCTTTGACCGACCCACCTGCGTCAAAAGAGGCCCTGGTTTATTCATGTTTCACTCACGTGTGTACTCTATTCCACGGCTTGAGAATTCAAAGGAAATCAACGCCTTCATAGAGCTGTATTTCTTGAGAGAGTGTTAGGATAGAATTCATTTTCTCTTTATTTGGAGTAGAAATCAAAGAGAGTTTGCTCCTCTTTGACCCACCTGCCGGGGGGGGGGGGAGGGGGTGTCCCAGGAAGCTGTTTGTATTAAAGTTTATGAATAAGCTCTGTATTTCTTGAGAGAGTCTTAGGATAGAATTTATTTTCTCTTTATTTGGAGTAGAAATCAAAGAGAGTTTGGCCGTTGGGCGGGGGGGGGGGGGGGGGGGGCAGAGGATGGTGTCCCAGGTAGCTGTTTGTAATTTAATGAACGATGTTACCTGCAACTTTGGACCCAAATTATTTCTGGGGTGGACTTGACCTTTACATGTAGATACATGTAAAATAGTTGTATCGGCTTTTTGAACAAGTATACATGTAGGAAATGTACATGTGCCCAATTAGTTCCGAAGGGATAACAATGATTAATGTTCTTTAGAAATTTTCATTTGATTTTGATTTCTATGGTATATAAGGAGTAGGACTACAGGGGCCCGTTGCAGAAAGAGTTGCAATCAATCGCAACTCTAAAAATCATGCGTAACTTGATTTTCATCCAATCAACAGAGCGCATTTGGGACTTGCAATTGATTTTTGGCTTGCGTTTAAATGCAACTCTTTCTGCAACGGGCCCAAGGGAATAATTTTGCTTTACAAATTTGAATAGCATTTTGGTCAAAAGCTCTCATGTAATGAACAGTCCTACATGTATGTAAAAATATGCTATGCAAAAAACTTAAATAATGCAAAGCAGTCTTTCAAAAATGTGGAGCAAATTGTGATGCAATACCAGATAAATGATTCTCTGGACTAATAGTCATTTTGTAAGTACTGTTTTTGCTCCTTCACTTGCTCGAAAGTTGCAAGAATACTAATAGTACACACTGTAAAATCTGTGGTGTTAAAACTGACACCAATTGGTGTTAATAGAGGACCAAACACTGAGGTGTTAAAATTACACCCTAGAGATTGAACATAACACCAAAGAGTGTAAATGTAACAACCAAAGGTGTTGTAATAACACCTATAGGTGTAAAACTAACACCACCAATTTAACACCGGTGTAAAATAACTGTTGTGGTCCTCTATGTACACCGGTTAACACCAGGATTATTCAAACCTCTAGAAAGTTGTTTTGTTACATTTCTTCCTCTGCATCATACACGTACAGAAAGAACTTTCTCTCTGTTATTAAGTTGCTAATATTTATCCTTGCCTTTAAACTTTACTCAATGAGCCACTCTGTTTGAACAGGCATCATTAATACCACATCTCATGAATCACGCTCAACTAACCCGCCAGATTTTCTTTTGGCTTCCCGAGACCGGGTGTTTGTTTTTCATTTTTGTCGCCAGGCGCCCAATCTTGGCTTTGACAACTTCATCAAACACTATCGTCAATATCATATTAAAAGGATATTATATTGAGATGCTGAGTGTATTAAGGGGATAGGAAACTTGAATACTATATTCTGTAGTTGATAAGTCAAGGTACTTGTTCATCAGATTGCCAACTTGTAAGATCTAAAAAAAACTGAATGAATGTAGTTCTAGTTTCGACTTGTAAAGAAAAGGGCAAAACTGTGAAAGTTCCTCATCAAGATAATAAACACAAAAGGGGGGGGGGGGCAAGAACAAAAATACAGGCTGGCCTGGACTTACGTACATGTAGCAGTGTAATGTAATTCACAATAGAAAAGCAGGCATCAATTTGAATAGTTCGTTTGTGTTTTGGCATCTGAAGCTTTTGTTATTCTAATGGCTCAATATTGATATCAATACTCAAACATGGTCTAATCATCTAACATCAATACAAGATTGTATTTGAAATTAAATTTTTGTGTTTGTAATGATTCTTTGTGAGAATTTTTAATTTTTACTTTTTAAAATACCTTGTGTTATGATCTCTTACTAAAAAGGGCCCTTTTATATGTAGAGCTCTTACAAATTTATTGATTAGATACCAGAAAATATACAAGGATCACTTCTTGAAATTTTTAGCCCATTTCTTATTTCAGAAGTTGTTTTTACCTGCATCTGCTCAAATGGGGGGAAGACATTATTTTGATCAAGCACCTGATTCAAATGAATATTATTGTATTTATTAGTCATTATGTATTTCTAATATCATCAGCAACATGATAATGCTTCATTTACACATACAGCTGGGACAAGTGAGAGAAACTTTTAGGCATTTACTAATACCATAATTATTATTATTATTATTATTACATAGGATTTATATACAAATCCTATGTCATGTATAAGATGCAAGGAAGAGCTTTTAATATATATTCAATTTGGTATGAGTTCAAGAAAGAGATACTTTTTTATGTAAAATGGCGAGTTAAATCCAATGTTCATTATTTTAATTGAAATGTTCGAAAAGCTTTAACGTTAGAGAGAAATTTCATCTTTATAATACATTTTAGATTAAACTGTTGATGTGTATTACATGTTTTTATGTAACTTGTTTTGTAACTCACTGTGCCTCAGAAGAAATTGTTAAAATGAGAAAGGAATATTAAGAATAAAGTACCTCTGAAGGAGGAAAAGAAAAAAAATATTATCATTATTACATTGCAGACATAGGGCCCCCTTTCCCGTCCCATTTGTTAATTTTTTAAAAGAAGTGTGTTATCAATTTAAATTTTTGACTGGTTTATAGAATTATACAAAGCATAACATTTAGTAATTTATTCAGTATACTTGATTCTTTCTTTACTGTGATGTGTTCGGTATGATTTAGACTAGTATGATTCATATATTTTTTATGCATACGCCTGAGGGTAAGAAGGGCAAGATGCGCTGAGATTTGTTGAAGCAAAAATAATTCCCCTGCATGCATGTCATTTTCACAGGGGTACAAGCAAAGGCAAGGACAACATGCTTTCATCAGACAAAACACAAGAGGGATATGAAAGGGTAGTCTCGGAGAGGCGGGCGGGGTTCAAGTTGAAATCCTATCTTTTCAATTACAGGTTAATTTGTCAAATTTGAAGGCTGAGATGCATCGGTGTGTGTGTGCGATATGTAAATGAATGGTGGTATTTCTCGGGCGGTAGTTCTAGAAATCTTGTTAGGCATCGTGGCAATTTAACAGGATTTGGGAAATTTTGTTTGTGATCTGCTTTAGGGGAGTTGGTAGATTCATAAAGTGATACTACATGCATTCATTCCATCTCTTGAGAATATTGAAGGAATGATTGTGTACTCTGGAGCCATAGTCTTCTCCATTATCAATTTGTTTATTTCCCCCCTTTTGACATTAATTTATTTATTAATTTGCAAAGATGTTTTAGTTTGTCTTTGTTTCTTTTTTTCTTTCTTTCTTTCTTTCTATCTTTCTTTCTTTCTTTTTTTCTTTCTTTCTTTCTTTCTTTTTTTTCTTTCTTTCTTTCTTTCTCTTTCTTTCTTTCTTTCTTTCTTTCTCTTTCTTTCTTTCTTTCTTTCTTTCTTCCTTTCTTCTTTCTTTCTTTCTTTCTTTCTAGATAGATTTGTAGGACTACCAACTTTAACAATTTTCATTCATTTTTTATATGTCAAGTAATTAATTCTTTATTCATTAAAAATGTTCACTCATTCTGTCATTCCTACATTCATTCATTTGAGTTTGTTTTGTTTCATTCATTTCTGTATTGGTTATAGTATACCCATCCCATTCGAGCAACCAGCATTTCTACTTTTGAGTCATTACACTTCAGTGTGTTACTGTATATATTGTATTACATGTATGTATAGGCCTAATATATAATAAAAATTTATCTTTGTGTTGAATTCTATTACCCTTCATATTCTCCTTAAAAGAGGAGTGTCTTAGGAGTTTTCCTTGAATTTGCAGATTTGCCGAAACCAAGCAGGCAGATCATTTGTGGAAAATACATATGTAGGTTCCCACATCTCATTGGATTTACCCATGTCTCAAAAAAAAAAAGCTAAACATACAATTTTATTATGGAGATACATGTAGAAGGCAACGTGACTTCATTTGATTTTTTTATGGGAAACTTTTGTCTGTCATTTACCAGAACATAGGATTATTTGCTCCTTTTTTGTCTGCAATAGAGAATTCTCTTGTTAGCATTCATGTAGAACAACATAAAGGCCTAGTTTGGAAAACCATGTCCTTGATAATTCACATGACATACAGTTCAAATCAAGCCACTATACAGACATACCCAACCTCATCATAAATCCAGCGCAAATCCTCGCTGCACTTGCTCTTATTTCCCTGGTTTCCTTTAGAGGCTCATAATGGAAGTGAAACTCTTGTTTCTGAGGCCATCCCAGGAATACCTATCACTTCCCAATCGTTTCCGACCCTCCCCCAGCGGACAGGATTTCTTGGCGCAATATGACATATCAGCTTTCACCTTTTAGGTGTGTATGTGCAGATTCAGGAGTTCGACGTAGACACCGTTCTCACTACCTTCCTATAGAACTAGTTTTACTGGAAACTAGTTTTATAACGCGTAGTGAGAACGGTCGAAGCGATCTTCCTAACCTGTTCAGAAAACCACCTTGTGATGGAGTTTTCAAGATCGTTTTGCCTCGTTAAACTGGTTTTAGCGTGAGGACACAACCGTTCTTTGGGAAGCAATGTTCGCACATTTTGAGCACGCTACTCCACACGACCGATGTAGAATGCCTACGTTGCCGTTTCAAATTTTGTGTGAAACGTGTCACCCCAACGAGAGCTTTTCCATAGCAACAAGATCGCTTTACTTGCAGTGATTTTGAAAACCACTTTCGTATGATCAAGTGGGAACGCTAGCTAAGCGATCTTCCAAACTGGTCTCCTGAATCGGTTTCTACATGTAGTAAACTAGTTTTAGAAAGCGTAATGAGAATGGCCTCTTAGAGGGGTTCTAAGACAGTCTAGCAAATCTAGAAATAAATGGGGCACAAGGTTTTGTTTCGACAGGTACATTCAATTCTCAATATATATACATGCATATATACATGTATATAAAGGGGGTTTGTGACCCGTGTTGCCCGCCTGGATTTGACATTAGGCAAAAATTATTATTCCTTTTAATTATTTGTGCCTACTTTTCACAACATAATTTGGTACATTGGAAGCTTTTAATACTGTATGACAGTCAAGGGGCATTTTCCAGGCCTTTTTTTTTTGGGGGGGGGGGGGAATTACCCTATGCCCCCATATTTGTTTTTTCCTTTTGATTTGGTATGTGAACACAAAAAATAGTAAAAATATGTGAATTATATGACTATAAATGGCTTTAATGATAATGCAAATGCTGGTGTATGATGAGATGTGTTTCATGTCTTAAATGTCTTTGATCATATCGTATGTTTATTGGGCCATTTGATGGTATTTCTTTATTCATGATCTGGTGAGCAAAAGTTGTAAATTGTAATATTACTTTTGATACAATTTGTTGTGCAAAGTATTTCCTTTAAACTTCATTTTCCTTTTTCTTAACCGCTTAGAGGCAATTTGCGAATTTGCGGTATATAAAATTGGTATTATTGTTATTATAAATTTGTGTTACTTTCTATTACCAATCACTTCCTAATCTGTTTCTCTTTTCGTGATATTAGAGGTGTGTATGTGGGTGTGTGTGTGCGTGTGTGTAATAGCGAGGATGAGGAAAAAACAGAAGCAATCATTTATAAAATGAGGCCTTTACATCTTTAAATTATGGTTTTGCTGTGAGTCTTTCATTGTTTGCTTTTATAGGACAAGGTATTTTTAGTGTCATACATATACTGAAAGTGAAAAAAGGGACAAATAAGAAATGGAACAATGATCTTTGTATTTTTTTCAAATGCAAAGTCAAGTACATCCTGTTTTCAAGTCAAAGATAGATTGAAAAAAAATTTCTTTGATGGAAAATTATAAATAGATTTGTTTGAATTGCACAATAACAACTGCCTGTCAAGAAGAGATTGATGATATGAAATCAGATAGCAATAAAGAAAGTGAAAATAGAAATAAAATATTGGCAATTCGATTTAAAAGAATCCCCTTTCCTCAATAAAAAAAGCTTCAACTTCTTGTTGGATTGCACAATAAAAAAATATCACGAGAGATACTTGTGTAAGAAAATGAAATGATTTGTTTTTAAAAAATGTTCACGGTGTTTAGATTAAAAATCTTAGCATGTGATGTGTTTCAATTTCATTTCTCTGTATACCTGAAATTTTCATCTGTTTTTTGTATAAAGATATGTATATTCCATTTTGTATTGTATAGTACATGTACATGTATATTGTTTTGTTTTATATTTACAGGGCCCCCAAGTACAACAGTATTTGCCTGCCTACAGGGAGACCCTGTTCAAATAATACTTAATAAAAAATGAATTAATAAATATATAAATAAATAAATGGATGAATGAATAAATGAATAAATAAATGCATGAATGAATGAATTAATGAATGAATAAACAAACAAATAAATAAATAAATAAATAATAGATAAACGAATGAATAAATAAATAAATATCAGTAAATAATAAAATACATAATAAATACATAAAGAAATATAAATAAACTTTTCTTGGCTTAATGTCTATAGGTCTATAGCTTTGGTAAATGGCTAGTATGAACTACGTGTACATGTCTACTCATGTAACATCAAATATACAAAAGCAAGCATAGTAGTCATTGAATACATTTTTCCCCCATTAGAACTTTTTACATGTAAATAAAGCATTTTTCCGGCCTTTTTTATTTAAATTCAAATCATATAGCAGGGTGTTACATAACTACGAATATACTTGTCCAAAAATCTATTTCACTTGCCCGAAAAAATCATTAAAATTTACCTCTCCAAAAGAAAGTTTTGCGGTTTTATAAACCATTGACCTTTTTTCTCTTTTGACATGTCCTGATCTACTGTGTAATATTGCATTTCTTTTTCCTATTAAAGAGATTTTATCTTGCCAGCCATGACCAAAATTAGGGTCAATATATCATACATGTATCAACCCTAATTTTGGTCATTCTTCTTTGAGAATTTTGCTTGCCCAATTCGGGCAAGTAGTTTTGGCCTTAACTCCATAATACTTGCCCGACTCTAACTTTTACTTGCCCCGGGCAATCGGGCAAGTGCTTATGTAGTACCCTGCATACAGTATGGAACAAGTAATCTTATTGAAGAAGAAAGCAGAAGATTGAAGAGGTTCCAAGAGGATAACAGTATTACTGGAATTAAGAAAGGAGAGAAGGGGGTAGAGGTATTAACAAATAGGAGAATCCGGATAAAATTGAGAACCCATCATAAATAACAGAGTCCAATAGACAAGCATTACTTATATTTCCCCTCTCTAATTTTAGATGCTGTATCATTAATAAGACATTCCTTAATGACTCATTAATGGTGAAATGTAGTGTGTCATTACTCCTAATCTAAGGAACATCTGTTTTCCAATTAAAGATTTTTTTCTTCAAATTAAAGACCATGTTCAACAAGATGTGAGAAGATTAGGAGAACTCTTCAACACATTCCTAATGAAACTTTCATTTTTTAAAAATTAATCTTGATAGCTTTGATTGGTTAAATTCAAATAGGCCTATTGTATGTGTTGCAAAACTTGAATAAAAAAAGGAATTTTGATTTACAATGAGTGACAAAAATAATGAAATGAAAGAATAGCAGTGGCATATGGGGGGGGGGGGGGGGCTTTTAGGACCAAGAGAAAAAAGAGAAGGGTGAGATATTATTTTTTGAATATTATGTCAAAATTGGTTTATTTTCAGTAGGTCTAATGCCTATTTGTCTACTATTATTTGGTCTACCATCAGTTCGTCCACTATCCACATGGTCTAATAATCATTTCATCTAATATCTAGTTGGTCCAATTGCCATTTACTCCAAGTCTAATTGGACTACACTGTAAGTGTTAATTTAGCGAAATGAATGAAAATAAAATGGATATTTATAGACCAACTGGTTACGAGACGAAATGGTCATAGACGAACTGGTGATTAGATGAAGTGGTGATTGGACCATATGGTTGTTAGACGAAATGTTGATGGATGAAATGGTTGTTAGACGAACTGTTGATGGATGGAATGGCATAAAGACTAAACGAAGGTACATACATAGACCATGTGATGAGTGGACGAGTTGGCAAGAGATGGATAGGCAATTTACATGTACCTAAAAATCTATCACAAAATCAGATGTTTGTAATAAAAATGTTCAAATGTTTGCTCACTCGCTCACAACTTTGTGATAAATTTTGCCTGCTACACCATATTTAGCCCCCTCAAAATGTTTGGCTCATGCCACCAATTAATCTAGCTATATTGTTCTTCAGTATGTTAGAACAAAAATTGAAGCTTTGAGCAAATGAAAAATTTGACCTTTGTAGATTGAGAAAATCTAATTTTGTGATTGATTTTGAAGCCTCTAGGGTGCATTAACAGAAGAGTACAGTCTAGCTGTTATTTGGGGGAACCCCCTTATGGGAGGGGGGGGGGGGTGATTGACATCTTCCATGTCTTTAGAGAGGGAGCCATAATTAACAACAGGAACCAAATGCCAAAGCGAATGAGACAGTTTTGAGACTGTATCGATTGACCGTTGATGGATCTGTTCATTCTCTTTCTTATTCCTGAAAGTACTGAACGTTGGAAATGCTGTTTTGTTCATCTGTCGGGGGATGGTAGGGGTCAGCTTGTGAATAAGAAGAGTTTCTGTTTTTGTGAATTACACAAATCCCTGAAGAATGTTCTTTTATTGCATCTGAAACAAGTTTTAATTTCACTTTCCTTTTAATATTCTGTTATCAGCCACACTCCACTGGGTTGGCATGACAGTCATTTTGCAAATATTGGGATTTATGTTGGTGGAAATAACTCTGACATTCCCTTCAGTAATGGGAGAGTTCACACTCTTATTGTAATCCTCAATTTTATCAAGGACCTACATGTATTACTCTCTGACAGAGTAACTTTGGTCCTTGGTTTGTTGAATTATTAAGACAAACCTACTTCAGGCTACTTACATACAGATGCCAGAGGGTTGCTAGAGAATGAAAAATTTTGAGATAAAGTAAAATAAAATGCATGTATCCATATTAACAAGAATCTTTTATTTGTTAATGATAGTTCCCCTCTATTTACATACTTTGTAGTTATCCACATTTTGTTATGTGAATGAATATTTCATGAAACAAGTCATTTTCACCCACAAATCTGCTTTTCACCAATCAGATGCAAGGATTTCAGTAGCTTATAACAATATTCAGTGAAAAATCATTATTTGTTTCATGAATTGCTTTTATAGAACCATGCATTTTTACCATTTCTCCGATATCATTTCTGTACGTTTGATTGGGCCACTAGAATGAATTTTTTGATGAAATCGGATTGGTTTTCTAGAAAGTATGATGGTTAAGCCGGGAAAGTCATGATTGCCTGGAAGTTGAGCTTCCATTATGTTTGCCTAGTATTCTTCTCTTTTTCCAAATGGGCCTAAATGTGGAGGTGATAAAAGAAAGTAATTATATTATGCAGTATATGGCTGTAAACTGTAATGGGGAATTCAATAGGGTAATTCACTTTTCAATATGTGCAGCTGAATTTCCCTTCATTTATTTTTTTTAAAGTATCTTTTTCATTTTTTTCTTCTCTTTTTATGGAGATCCCTAGTTTGTTTATAATTCTCAATATCAGAGTCTATTCCCTGTGAAGGAGTTAAAAAAATTGATTAGTCTGTATTTTGTCAGTACAATGAACAAACAGGAAATCTGAGAATTTTATACTTTATTTTTAACACTCAATGGGTCGGCTTGTCTGAGCTGAGTTGTTTAACAAATCTGGTTTGACACATCCTTTTTCAAGAAGATGTAGTGACGCCATTGGCCACAAATGAAAATAGACCTTATTCCACATCTGTTCAGGTGAAGGCTTTCTGCCCTTCAGGTCCCTTTGGATTGACATGGCAAGAATATACATGTACACTGTACATGCTTGGAGAAGTACATGTAGCAGTGTTCACATGACTATTTGGGTATTTGGGGTCATTCATGTGTACAGCAATATATTTTACTGCCCCCCCCCCCCCCCCCCCCCCCCCCCCCCCCCCGGTTGTCTATGGCAAACCATCTTCAGGTACATTTCGGGGCCTTCAAGGAACTCTAAAATTATAGAGCCAAAAAGTTTTACACAATATGATATGTACACAAAACAAGATTATACATGTACATCAACCAGATTGAGGATGGTCTTGCATGAGCTCAACATCCACTATAGAGCCGTCTGCACCATCCCGAGTTTTCAAATAAGCACGCTATTTCTGATCTGGCAAATTATCCCGATCTGAACAATCTCGAGATTATTTGCAATGCAGACGCAATTATCGCGCTATTTCGTAGGATTAATCTCGAGATTGCAATCCCAAGTCAACTTGGGATTATTTGCAAAATAGCGCGCTATTTCACAAATTATCGCGCTAATTGGTAGGTGCAGATGCACTTGGGATTATTTATACACGGCAATGCATCAATGCCTCGCTCGAGCAGGAATTGCTCTTCTTGCGATGGTGGAGACGGGGTTTCTTGAATCTCGAGATTAATCGCGAAGAGGGCCGATCGGGCTAAAATCTTGAGATTGGGCAAACTCAGGATGGTGCAGCACCGCCTTATGTGAACTTGACTACTGGAACACCAACAGAACTTCATTTATATTCATGGAGGTTGGTTGGTGGCTTGGTCAGCTGGGCAACTACTGCATGCTAGTGACCTGTTTTTATGCACTTTTTCGTACCCCTGGGCCAATGTTTATAGTAATTCTAGTAGCTGGTTTGCACTAATTTCGCTGTTTTCATTGCACTTTCCACTAATTTTTGTGGTCATTTGCTGTGTAATGGACTATATGTAGATTTCCTCTCTTAATTGTGTTTTTCGTATTTAAATTCTTGAAGTTAAACATGGGAAATTAGCTTGAACAGCTTCCCCCAAAAGTTCAATGCACTAGAATTAAGGATCTCATTAGAATCTACGGTAAAGAACACCTCTTGATTTGACCTCTTGTACTTTCATAATTTGCATTTATACTGTATGTATTTTTATGTGTGTCCATGACATTTCTAAATATCCATGAATATACATATAATTCAAGGACTAATTTGAAAGAAAAACCAGATTATTTCGTATAAATTCAATATATTTCTCTAATAACAAATGACAGGTTCTAGATCAGTTTATTTTCTATTTCGTGGCACTAGGGCCTTGTCTTACAAAGAGTAAAGATTGATCCGATCAATCTCAAGTATATGGAAATCCATCACCGTCATAATTTTTCTTCAGGAAATTTGCTCAATGAAAACAAAGAAGCCTACTGAATTTTCTCGAAAACAGTGAATGTATGAATATACATAATTTGTAGAAAATACTTTGAATAAAGATGTAATTTTAGATGTTGACATTGCTGGTTTTATATACATGTAGGTGTGATTGATTGGATCAATCGTAAGTCTTTGTAAGACCAGGCCCAGGGGCCCGTTGCAGAAAGAGTTGCAATCAATTGCAACTCTAAAAATCATGCGCAACCTAATTTCAACCAATCAACACCGCGCATTTGGGACTTGCGTTTGATTTTTTTGTTTGCGTTTAAACAACTTTTTCTGCAACGGGCCTCAGATCACCCTTGTAGTCAGTCTCAGCAATTTTTATTGTTGAAATCATCCATGGATCCTAAAAGTAGGATCCATGGAAGTACTGTAGGATCTATGATTCCTCCAAACCCTTAATGACGTTATTATTTTGCATGTATGCTGGCAAGTTATTGCAACAATTAATTGGCATTTAATTTGCATTTATTGTGAATCATGTGGGTGATTTATAGTACTCTCCTTGTTATCATTGTGCGGGTTGCTGTTAAACCACAAAACCATTAAATACCTCCAGTATAATATACAGTACAAACGGAATGGAATAATAATACACCACTGTTTCCGACAGACACTGGGTTTGTTCATGGATGTGGTTTCACGCTTCAGTCAAGCTCACATTATTCATATCTGCTGGGACTAGGCATTAATGCACCACAGCTATCTTGAATGGCATCATGGCTAGTAGTCCTGAAACATCTCAAACTGTCCCTGATTCCATACCCAGAATCGACCATTCTTTCCATATCGTCTTTGTGTAAAATCCCCCTTTCAAATTTCAGAAGTCTGTGCCACGTCCTTTTAACAGGAATCTAATACTTTGAAGGCACTATACTGTACATCTGATCATAGCAGCTTTTTTGTATTCCTTAAAATTGATTTGTCTGTGATGGAGTGTGAGAATTAAAGGCCACAATTCGCTGGATTCCAGAGCGAAAGATGCTGCTCTGACTTGTAACAAGGTACAGGTGTACTGTACCTAAAGGCTTGGTCCCACTGCACTTAAGACGTAAAACAGAAAAGAATCTTGCCATCCGTTGGAAAACGTTATGTATCTGTTGTGAACTCTTTGCTTGTAGGCATTTCATAGTTCATACGCTCTATATGAATTACTATGATTTCATTGTTCGCCCATTTCTGGAGTGGATGAAAACGGATAGAGCCAACCTGAAATTTTTCTTGGCCGCTGTATTCGTTATGATTATGTTTGTGTCCATCGGCCAGTTGGACGAGGCCTTAAGTTTAATAATCATCATCATCATATAGAAATTTATGGAACATGCACCGATACGACAAGAAACCTCAACAAAGTTTAAAACTGTTATTGGTGATTATTTTTTACTTCCTTATGAATCATTTTTTTAAAAGATTTTATGAGTTTATTTTAGGTAGGACCAACTGTTATTCTTCGTCTTTTTACTTGCAGAGATCCGGAAGGGATGCTATAATTAAACTGATGTCTGCTGATTGAAGGAAGGATGTAACTACAGTTATGATCATGTGAATGACTTGGTGTCAGTCGGATCAGTTCTCACCCGTACCGCCGTCGATATAACAGGAAAAAAGCCCAGTGCAAGCAAGGCATCAGGCGATTAGCAGGGAAAACTTGACAGCGTTTGACAAACAGCGGATCAATCGCCTAATGTAGCAGAAAATCTCTTTCATGGATTCAACAGAGCGTCAGTTTGTAGTAGAGCAACGCATTTAATAGACACCTGGAAATCGAAAGGATACAGAGGAACGACCTCTTTGCGGACCAGATTTGTTGAGTAAACAGGAGGGAAAGCAACTTCATTTGCTGCAGAAAGTGAACTCTGATAAATATTTGAGGAGAGTAAGCATTCAATGAATTGTGATTGATACCATCACAAAAGCCGCTGCCAAATTGGTCAAAAATTCCAAATTAATGAATCTGGAGTGTCTTCGTGTAGCAAAAAGAGGATTGAACGCAGATGGCCAATTAGCAGGAAAATTAGGAATCCCTGTGGAAATATCTCCAATTTGGACTGGATCGCGATGAGTTGTGCCAAATTCGTGCCTCAAAATAGCTGTTATGATTTCAGAGGATCTGTGTGATTTCAGGTTGTTGACAACATTCCAGTGTGATAAATAGATTTATTTAGATTCAAAATAAGCATTCAAGGAGAACATTAATGATTCCACGAGGGTAAATATAGAAACTCAGAAGCTGAAAGGTGAAAACATTGATTAGTGTTGTCTTGTGACTTTGGTTGATTACAGTATTGTAGCTACCATGGCAACTACTGTTTATTACAAGTTCTTCATCATCTCTTTCTTGTCATTACTATGGAGACCATGGTCGCATTTAGGTGAGTACTGACAGATATTGTGAATTAGTGACACAAAAATATGGTAATAAAGGATCCATGTATTTGTGCTTACAGGTACATTAAAAAAAAAAATCATGTTAAGGTCTGATAATCCAGTCATGTATTTCCTTAATTTCATCAAAATCTTCTTTTTGATAATTTTGCCCCCCCCCACGAAAAGTGATATACCCTAACATTGATGGATAAGGGTAAGTGCAAATCTACAAAGTCCATAGTTTGGTACAGTGGTATAATTGGAATAAACCTTTGTGACTTTGGGCCATTGAGAGGGGATTCTCAGTATTATGTCGGTAACATTCTTTTACAACATGAGATTTAAGATTATGAGGGTAAGAGTGCAGCATTAAATATGTACATGTAGTTAAAGGTCAAGTCCACCTCAGAAAAATGTTGATTTGAATCAATAGAGAAAAATAAGACAAGCGCGATGCTGAAAATGTCATTAAAAGCGGATGTAAAATAAGAAAGTTATGACATTTCAGAGTTTCGCTTATTTTCAACAAAATAGTTATATGAATGAGCCAGTTACATCCAAATGAGAGAGTCGATGATGTCACTCACTCACTATTTCTTTTGTTTTTTATTGTTTGAATTATACAATATTTCAATTTTTACGAATTTGACGATTAGGACCTCCTTGCCTGAAGCATAAAATGTTAAAATAATGGAATTCCACGTGTTCATGGAGGAATGAAACTTCATTTCACATGACAATGACGAGAAAATAACAATATTTCATATAATAAAATACAAAAGAAATAGTGAGTGAGTGATGTCATCAACTCTCTCATTTGGATGTAACTGGCTCCTTCATATAACTATTTTGTTGAAAATAAGCGAAACTTTAAAATGCCATAACTTTCTTATTTTACATCCGATTTTGATGAAATTTTCAGTGTTATGCTTGTTCAATTTTTCTCTTTTTATTCAAATCAAGTTTTTGTTGGGGTGGACTGTCCTTTAATAACAATGTTGATACTGAATGCATTTTTTTCTTTCTCATTTTTTTTCCTCCACAGTGATTGATGCTCAACAAACGGTCGTATCAACGCCTGAGAATCTATCCGTCAAAGAAGGAGAAACGGTGACATTAGTTTGCAATTACGAGCCTAAGACTGATGAACTTTACTTTGGCTCTCTCTCATGGCAAATGGGCTCGAGTGTGTTAGCAGCTCATAGTTGCCCTAATGCTTGCAGCAGAACAAACCAAAATACAGACCATTATTCTCTGGACGTTGATTTAATATCAAGCGGTAATTTGACAATCAGAGATGCTTCTTTGGAGGATGATAATGTTTATGAGTGTAAAGTCACCTCTTTCTATGGGTCTGCAGGAAGTACATCTCGCCTGATTGTGAATGGTGAGTATTTTCATTATACCCCTTTCATAAACCCAATTATGCGATAACATCCGCATAATTGGGTCGTAAAAATTGGAGCTGATCCAGAGTTATCTGCATATTTCGATGCTGCAATTATCCGCATAATAGCGGCATCGGGACCAGATTTTGACTTAATGAATGCTTTCCAAAGTGATGCCGATAATTGCCATAGTGCGGTCACAAGGTCACCCTTTTCCAACACAACCCAATCAGAGGGGGCGTGTGCAGTTGTCATGACAATTATCCGCCTTTTTCAGGTCGGGCGCTCATAAAAAATAGTGCGGATTATTTTCGGAGTTTGTGAATGCAATTTTTATTGAATTATCCGCATAACTCTTAGGCTGATAATTGGAGGATAGGTTTGTGAAAGGGGTATTAGAGCACCACATAGTGTAGATAGAATATTAAAAAGAGCAATTTAAAGAGGAATCCAACCTATATAGAAACTTGTTTCAAGTGGAAAAAGTAAAATTAGACACATTGATAGGTGACAGTTAGAACAATATTGGACAAACAATAAGAAAGTTATGAATTTCAAATAGTTGTAAATATTGGTAATACTAAACACATGAAGACTTCAAATTGGCTTCATATGTGATGTCATGGTGATGTAAGGCAAGGACTACAATTCCATGTACTCCAATACATAAAATGGCTAAATGTAATTATGGTAAATTCATCCTTGCCCTTGTCATAATTTACTTACCCAGTTGCCAATTTGAAATCTACATATTTATAGGGATCTCAATTTTAAAACAGCCATAACTTTTTTATTGCTTGTCATATTTCTTTTAAACTTTCACCATTCTGTCACATTTTTTTCAATTTCAACGCAACATTTTATTACCAAGGCTAGATTCCCCTTTAATTTGGAAATAATATGCAGAATATTTGCCAATGTTATCTCTTGTGTTTAGATCTGCAATAAGTCAGCATAAAAAAAAACGTTACTCAAACGTGATACCAACCAAAGTCTACATGTACATGTACATGTATAGCACATTGAAAGATATAGACCTGTAATTTTGGTTTAATACTGGACTTTTGAAATAAATAAATAACTCTTCTCTACAAATTACAGTCACATTATTTCATCACTTTTTGCACCATAGCGCATACTCCATGATTAGACTAGAAACCAAGATGACAAGACTATCAAATCCCTTTACACAAAGGTTGAAAGTGGATTCACACCTGTGATAGGTGACCTCAGACCTGTGTTAGGTGACCGCACACCTTACAATTAGTCTGCGACCTGATTTGAGAATAAAATGTTGTAGAATTTGATGCTAATATCGAGACTTTGAATATCTTACCGTGTAATGTTTGAAATAATCATACGAATACCTGTTTAAATCTGTGACTATGCTATCATCCTTAGAATATAAGGGAATTTAATGTCTAGTCATAATGACGTCATACGATTGGTTACGATTTGAAACTTATTTGGCCTTTACTCCAAAATAGAGGTATGCAATCTTTCAAAATGGTTATACATGTATTAGTATTCTTTCAATTAATTTTAACCTCAAATAAATTGATATGTTACATTCACATTTTCAGAAAATGAAGAGAGTGCGACTACATTCTAACTTTCCAAAATCGGGTTGCGAACAGTCGTAAGGTGTGCTATGGCCATAATATACTCCATTCATCTTTAAGCAATTTGCAGTCTAGATTTTCCAGTCAATTTAATTGTTTCCCCATCTATGGCAGTGGAATGCATTAGCATATTCAGAAAATTCAGTCTATTATTACTTCTCACAATGCCTCACCAAAGATCTTGTCCTTACATCATTGGAGTATATTTCTAAGATGGGCCATCCCAGTTTATCAAATGGTTATCTTCATAAAGGAAAAAAGCTTTTTTGTTGTTTCTAGTTCCCCCAGTTAGCTTGAAGCTCTCAGACACAATGACCCCAGCTGGCCATCAGCAAGGTGACATTGTCCCCGTTCTGTCCGGTCAAACCTACACCATCACCTGCACGACTGAACCCGGTGCCAACCCTCCAGTTGACCTGGAGTGGACGTCCACCACAGCTCAAATCACTGAGGAGGATCAGGTTGACCAGCCAGTGACCGCTAGTAAGCTGACCGTGTCTAGCAGGGAGGTGACCTTCACAGCATCGATGGCTGACCATCTGACAGCGGTCACCTGCGAAGCGACGCATCCTGCTCTAGCGACATCCCTGACAAAATTCATTCAGCTTGATGTGCAAGGTACGTGGGGTTTTCTTTTTAAGAGCAATTTCCTGGCTATCTTATTAATAATGTTGGAATTCAGTGCAATTCATTGCTAGTTTGCAATCAGCCCATCACATGACCAAATTTTAATAGCCTTTAATAGTTAGTTCTTATACACAAAATTTGCCTCCATGGGAATCAGTTTTAGTGGCCTTTATAGCCAGGTGGCTGGTATAGACAGGTTCTTATACACAAAATGTGCCTCCATGGGAATAAGTTTTAGTGGTCACTGTAGGCAGGTTGCTGCTACATGTACATGTATACAGTATAGAGAGGTGACCACCAACACATGTTTGAAATGTATTTTATAAAGATCGCACTATTTCTTTCCTCTAGTTCCTCCCAAGAATGTAAACATCGCTTACAACTCTGTCATCATCTCCGACGGAGGAACGCTAACACTAGATGAAGGCACCTCGAACACCATCACCTGTGAAAGCCTTGGAACAAGGCCCGCCTCTGCGATCACATGGTACCTCGATGGGGTGCAAGTTGCGTCCGGGATCGGTAGACCGGTGTTTACCCCGAACGCCAACGACAGTAGGTTGCAGGATGCATCGAGTAGCATCATCATCCAGCCTTCAAGAGAACATCACGAGCAGGTTCTGCGATGCCAGGCAACCACCTTTGGCATCAGCCGTGACGTCAGTATCAGGCTATCTATTGACGGTATGTAGAATTCAGTGTTAATTAAATCCGGGGTGTATTATGGAGCGTTGTGGCCCAGTGGATTAGTCTTCTGACTTTGAAACAGAGGGTCGTGGTTTCGAATCCCAGCCATGGCGTAATTTCCTTTAGCAAGAAATTTAGCCACATTGTGATGCACTCAACTCAGGTGAGGTGAATGGGTACCTGGCAGGATTAATTCCTTGAATGCACTGAGCGCTGAAAGGCAGCTCGAGCTAGAGCCGGGGTAACAATAAAAATAATAATAGCATCGCGCCATGGAATAGAATATTTCTAGATAGATGGCGCTATATAAATGCCTATTATTTTTATTTCTTTGAAATAGAAATTATGATTATGATAATGTATTGGGGAATTCCATGAAGTATTTATATTTAAATGGTAAATGGTGATTTTTTTACCTGATTGCCGTCAAAGAAAGAATTATTGCTTACAGGCAACCAGAGAAACAACGACTTAAGGCCCTCTCCGAGGGACTTGATGGGGATTTAAATACTTTACCAAAGGGCACTAGTGCACCAAATGGAAATTGAACCCGGGCAACTGGAATCTGAAATGCCCGCTCTACCGATTGAGCTACTGCTCCTCCTGTAGTACATTTAAAATGGGGGTCTGGTGGGAGTTTCATGAATCTGTTCGTATAAAGTTAGGAGCAACTTTAAGAACGACTGGCGTAAGAAAGGTTCACCAGCTGCTCTGGGCTGAAAATTATATGACTCAAACAGGGAAAGAAAAATCAGACAAACAAAACACTGAAAATTTGATCAAAATCGGACAATGAATAGTAATGTTATGATATTTATAAGATTTGCATTATTACAGTGAAACAGTTCTAGGCATGTCTTCATGAAAAGTCAATGAGCAAATTGATGATATCATATCCCCACTTGTTCTTTTGTATTTTATTATATGAAATTATGTTTATTCAAATTTTCAGCATTTTGCTCTATGAATTTTACTCTATTTATTTAGATATAGATATTTTCAGCCCAGAGTACCCTTTTAACTTTAATACGAACAGCTTTCAATATGAAACACCTACCAGGTGTGTACATGTACATTGGTTATTTATTGAATTCCCCATTAAATGAATCTTGCTCTCAAATGCAATAAAGAAAATAAACCCTGAACGAGATTTCTCAAAACTTTGCAAATTTGTCATCTCTCCCATTAACCTTTAGGCATTTCCTTGACAGCGAAAAGTTAGACATTTTTTTTATACAAGGAACGGTTCTTGTTTGACTGGCGCCAGGAAGCATTTAAATGAAATACTCTCTCTGGATCCAACAAGGAACATCACACTAGGAAATGATATTTGACCTTCAATTGCAAAACAAGAAAATGAATTATAAATGGGGGTTTTCTTAAGAGCCAAAACAGAAGAGTAATAAGAAATATGAACTTGTGAAGTTGTACATCTGTTCAATTCAGCTATTCAGGATCAAATATGAGCTGCAGGTTTTTCTTGAGGTTGAAAAACATACTCTTCTCTCTATATATTTCTTGAAAAAAAATATCCTTTCTAGATTTCATAATTTATCAAGAGCTGTCAATTGGGATTTTAGGGAATATGTTCATTTTCTGATGGGGTTAAGTACCATCCACTTAATTTTGAGCAACACTGTATATGTCTCGAAATTAGATATATTCATTCCGATTTATTGTTGAAACTTTTTTCTGATCCCTTGTTTGGATGAATCTAAGATGATGAATCTGTTTTCATTGAATGTTAATATCCTTTTCATTATTGTTATGATTCTTTGTCTTCTCTTCCTTTCACACGCTTTTCTTTGTTTCTTCTTCCTTTTTCCTTGTTCATTTGATTTATTGATGCATTTTTTTTTACAATGGCTGTAATTCTATAACATGATTTCAAATTGAATTGAAATTTGATAAGAGTTACATTATCAAATGAACTGTAATGCATATAAATCTAGAAGAGGTATGAATATAATTTCACATCTTAATGGTACACGCTTTAAAACACAAGTAAGCGATGACAATTACAATGGTCTGTAGACAACTCACATTATTATGATTTTTATTATCATCATCATCAATATCATAATTTTCATCATCATTATTATCATCATCATCCTTATTATTATCATCATTATTATTATTTGTTTGGCGTCACCTGTGCCTGGGAGGCGAAAAGCGAACTGAATCACTATGACCCGCAGGTCTCTCCTCCCGATATAACTGCTTGGGGGGAATTCAGGTGGACCACTACACCAGGGTATCCCCCTACTCTTATATGAATAGTGCAGTGGGTTCTTAACGTGCAAAGGTGGTGACTCTCCTCTACACAGGGCCTCCATTTATC
This sequence comes from Lytechinus variegatus, assembly GCF_018143015.1. Classification (NCBI taxonomy): domain Eukaryota; kingdom Metazoa; phylum Echinodermata; class Echinoidea; order Temnopleuroida; family Toxopneustidae; genus Lytechinus; species Lytechinus variegatus. The sequence continues at coordinate 40,584,998 of NC_054747.1, read as the reverse complement.
GTCCTATCCAAGGGACGGAGTGTTTTCCAATGTAACATAGCCTGCATCTATGAAACATGGGAGAGACGTTTACACACAACGCACTGGCTTCAGACATCTGCCCGGGGTGGACTCGAACCCACAATCTTTGGTTCGACGGGCAGACGCATAACCGACTGAGCCAACACCGCTCTCATCATCATCATCAATCATCATCATCATTATCATCATCAACACCATCATCATCGTCATCATCCTTAATGTTATTATCATCATCCTCATCATCATCATTATTATTAATATTTTGCTGATGTTGGTATTTTTACTATTACTTATATTTGATATTTCATATCTGACTAGGTCCACCTGACCCACCGGTAATCAGTGGTATCCCTGACACCCTCAATGAAAACCAGCAGACCTCCATCACCTGCGAAGCCGACAACGGCCACCCATCCCCCTCCTTTCAATGGTTCATTGGCACCAGGAACCTCAGCGCCGATGCAACGCTTCAGGTGTCTGCAGACGCCAGCAACCGTATCGACGCCTTGAGCCAGCTGCGGTACCTGCCTCTGAGGGAGGACAACGGTCTGGCGTTGCAGTGCAATGTCATCCACGATCAGCTCTCGCAGCCGATGAAAGTGATGAGTGATAACCTTGTGGTTAATTGTGAGTTGAATAGGTTTTTTGGGGGGAGGAGGTTGGGATACGAGGGCGGTGGTGGTTGTAGGGAGGGTTGCGATGGTATCAATGATAGTGCAAGCATTTGCACGTGTAGTTGCAGTGGTAGTGATGGTATTGGTGATGAGGATGGTAGTGGAAACTTTGTTGGTGATAATTATGAAGATTGTGATATTGATAATGATGATGGTGATGGTGATGATGGTGGTGACGGTGATGAAGATGGTGGTGATGGTGATGATGATGATGATGGTGATGATGGTGATGGTGATGATGGTGAAGATGATGATGATTATAATGATGATGGTGATGATGATGGTGATGGTGATGGTGGTGATGGTGATGATGATGATGATGATGGTGATGATGATGATATTTGTGATGGTGATGATGATGATATTTGTGATGGTGATGATGATGATATTTGTGATGATGATGATGATTATGATGAAAACAATGATAAAAATGATGATAATGATAGTGATGATGATGATGATGATAATGATGGTGATAATGATGATGATGATGACAGTGATGATGATGTTGTTTTCATGATTATTATGAAAGTGATTATGACAATTATTTTTTAGATTATTATGAAAGTAATGATGATAATTTTTTTATAATGATGACAAAATATATTAATTTTATGTACTTGATGATGTTGATGATGATAATGACAAAATATATTACTATTATCTTCGTCACATCCTTAGACTGTCCAACGACCGTTGAGGTCACCATCTGTCCTGAGGTTGAAGCGGGGTCATCAAAGCTCATGGTTTGCAGATCCGGGCCCAGCAATCCTGCGTCCAATCTAGTCTGGATACAAGGTATAACCCAGTCATTCATTTGAAGTATTAAATCAAGATGATGTTTCGTAAAATTTTTGTAAATTATCCGAGACTGGAACCTGTTCTTAGGTGCCAAGTCAGCTACACAGGAATATATCATTTAGCACAAGAAAAGGCCACCAGTAGTGTTATGCATAACTTACGAACTGCTTCGGGAATGGTTCCCTTCTTTGATCGCGTTGCATTGGGGACACAACATTTGCTTTGGCGACAAATTGCTTCAGGCTTCACTTAACCCTTAACGTGCCATGAACACATATCTGTGCATCCACTGGAGTGTCCTGAACACACTTTCATGCAATGGTCATACAGCTATTGTTTTGCCTATTGAAATTTGAGGAGTGCATTGCATGCATGAGTGATTCCATTGTTCAGTTCAGCTTATGGTCAAGAGGTTTAACATTATTGTCTCAGGAGTGATTCCCTTTTTTTCAATTCAATTCATTTATTTATTCAACCATCAAAAGAATAAAAACAGTACAATATACAGCATCAACAAAGTATCAGAAAAAACAAACAAACAAATAGATGGTTCGGAGACCCCGGAGAAGCGATGCTTATGAAAGGGGTCACCGCGCGATACATTAATACATTACAAATGAGAAATTGTTTTATAAATAAAACAAGTAAATATAGACTCTCTGAAAAAATAGCACTTGCTGATTACAGTGAATGGCACATTAAGAGTTAGTAGGATTGCAATAGGGTTTTATCCTAGGTTTAGGGCTTGGTTTAGGATGTAGGGTATAGCGTTAGATCCAGGGTTGAAGTGGATCATTACAGTGAATGGCACATTAAGAGTTAGTAGGATTGCAATAGGGTTTTATCCTAGGTTTAGGGCTTGGTTTAGGATGTAGGGTATAGCGTTAGATCCAGGTTGAAGTTGATCATTCAATTAGTGTGTGGAATTTAGAGCGGAGCAATTGTCGCCAGAGCAAATGTCATGGAACCCTTGAATTAGGGGGCTAGGTTCACCCAGTAATCAAACCTTCACCCTTACCCACTCCCTCCACTTTGTCTGATCCCAACCCTTCTACTCTCTTCCTCTAGTTGCTTTTTCTTTATCTTCCTTGGCTGTCCCACCCCCCCCCCCTCCATTAGCTCTGTGCGAATCAATCATTCCTGTAGCTTATAACAGAATATGTCTCTGTACTGATCTGGGGAGCATTTCATGAAAGGACTTGTTGGACGTTTTATCCGACAAGTCCCACTTTATCCGACAGTTACCATAGGAACAGTGCCTCTCAGCCAATCAAATTCATGGAAAGATGTCAGATCTGACAACTTGTCGGATGAAAATATTGATGAAACGCTCCCTGGTATTCTAAAGAGTATTCAATTTGTCAGCTAAGATTACACAATATTGGCAGATATATGCCAACCACCCCCCCCCCCCCCCCCCCCCCCGCACACACATACATGAACACACAGACTTAAACAAGACTAATAAGAACTGAATGAAAAGTACTTCAAACTTAATGTTTATGCCACTTGTAAGTAATATGAAACCATAATGAACTCAAAATAAACAGCCTCTTTTAGTAAAAGGCACATTTGAATAGAAACCTCTTCAAGAACACTTTATAAAGTAGAAAAAACATTAATGAAGGTTGATATTGGTAATTGGAGAAATAATCTCAGTGATTTTGATGTAGTTATCTTCCTATAACATTGAAGTGAAAATAAATACCAATAAAGTAAAGAACAAGTGTAAATGATAACTAATTCAAGGTAGACTACAAAAAGTTAAAACCATTAATTGTCGATACTGGTAATTTGATAAATTATTGTGGAAATAAATACCATTAAAGTAAAAACAAGTATAAATAAAAACTAATTCAAGGTAAAAAAAAATAGAACAAATAATGGAGATCGATACTGGAATTGGTTTATCCAGCTTCTTGATTGGTAATTTGGATGTAGTTTATATCTTTCTGCAGTGAAGTTGACAATGTCCATTTATCTCAATGATAGCATTACCTAAAAACCAAAAGCTGATTATTGCTTGTAAATTACACACATTAATCATATAACAAAACATGTATACATCAATGTTTTTATATAACTGTACTGCAGACAGGTGTATGATGATGGGAGGAGGGGGGGGGGGTGATGATCAAAAAATGTATTTCATTCTTTCCAGTAGATGAAAGCATAGGGGTAATACACACAGTTGTATATGTAGAGGTAGTTCCACTATTACCAGCCATTTATTTTCATTATCTCTTGAGCCGTTTTCTTCTTTCTACTGATTCATTTTTTTGTAATTATTTTAGTTTTTTGAATCCCTCCCTTGTGTTTCTTGTGTCTAAATGGTGTATCATTTATCATTTCCATTTTTTTCAAAATGACTGAAAAAGTGAAGAAATAAAAGGAAATAGATTTACTTAATAATTGGTGTGCTGCCAAAAGAATTTAGGAAATTGGTCATCCACATTCACAAAGCTTTTATTTCCTGTTTTTATTTCATAAAAAACAATAGTACAATGCATTATTCACTGTTGCCTATCTCAGGAATAAAGAGGTTATAAAGAATACTTATTGTTGCACATGAAGAAGTAATAATACCAGAATAGCGCTTAAACATCATATTTATGAATAGTGTATGGCAAAAATAGTGGATAATGACTGATTGCCAAACAAAAAAGATTTAAAAATGAAGAAGATGTATTAAGATATTACACTAGTACATGTTTGTATGGCCATACTTTTTTATGTATAGGTGTTGATTACAGGAATTAAAGAATGTTTCATCATATCTTGGTATCAGGGCAAGAATGCCCTTAGCAACGCATTTTCAGGCATCTCATCAGTGCAGAAATACCCTTATGCAATGCACTTATGCACGCAGCTAAAGGTGTTTTTGCATGCATGCAATGTGCAGAAGTGTGGTGTTAAGGGCATTCTTGCACTGACACAATATTTACAGTAGGTGTTACAGTATGTTGCAAAAATAGTCAATCAAAATGAAATCAATATAAGTTTTACAAGATGTTATACTCAGACCTGCCAACCAGTACGTTTTAGGCTTATGTAGTATGTTTTTGCAACCAATACAGTATATGGCAGTCCATTAATTTTTTTCTTTACAAAATCGTAAATCTTTGAAAACATAATCTCTACCGGTATGGGTATATGTCTCTACTTGATAAAATGTACACAAATATGGTTATTACATCAATGTAATTTCAGGTAACTTGGTTTTTTTTTCAATCATTTTGTTAAAACCAGGGTGTAGGTATACACATGTTTCAATGGTTTTTTTTTTCATCTGCAAGAGCAGTGCACATTTTAGCTTGAATGCAGCTTGAGCACTGCGATCAGCGAGTGCCAAGCATTTTATTATGAAATACACTTTTTTGGGGGGGAAAATACAGTTTTTTATCACACAATACAGTTTTTCATTCCCAGAGGTTGGCAGGTCTATATACTACATATTTTTACTGTTATATTTTTTCTGTGCAGGTGTTGAAACGATAAACGAGCCAGACGCCTTGCAGACTCACTTTGAGGAAAGCTCCGAACCCCAAGGATCCAGGACAACTCTGAGTTACATGAGAAACTTTACCAAACAAGATTACAGACAGAGCTTCAAGTGTTGTACCACCGTCAGTCCATCTTGTGATTCTACCGTCTGTTCAGAACCTTGCGTTCCTAATGTCAAATGTGAGTACAATCAGGGTCCAAATGTGCAGTATCTGAGGCAGCGTAGCTCAGTCGGTTAGAGCACATGTTTCAGATAAGATCGTAGATCTCAACGTGAGGGGTTGAAGTCCTGCTCATGCCAAAATGCGTCTAACAGAAAAAAAGTCTGATGCAATAGCGTTGTGTGTTAGCTTGCCTCACCACTCTATTCAGTGCAGGTGTGAATGCAGTTGAAAAACACTCCGTCCATCGGAAAGGATGCAAATGTTGGTCCAGTGTATAGGAGAGTCACAACCTATGCACGTTAAAACCGATACACTATTCGTCAAAGAGTAGGGTGTTCACCCGGTGTATTGCACCTGCCAGTCCTGGCAAAATTCAGGTCAAGTACCCAATGGGTTTATACCCTGATGGCCCTGCAACGTATACATCCAGATCCAGAGATATCTATAACAAGTTTGCTATCAGTCAATGACTGGATTACTAATAGCATGTACACTGTATCTTAAGCATCTTATAAATGCCAGGGCCCCGTCTGTCAAAGAGTTGCGATTGATCTGATCAGATCCAGAGATATCTATAACAAGTTTGCTATCAGCCAATGACTGGATTACTAATAATATGCACACTGTATCTTAAGCATCTTATGAATGCCAGGGCCCCGTCTGTCAAAGAGTTGCGATTGATCTGATCAGATCCAGAGATATCTATAACAAGTTAGCTATCAGTCAATGACTTAATTATTAATAGTATGTACACTGTATCTTAAGCATCTTATAAATGCCAGAGCCCTGTCTGTCAAATAGTTGCGATTGTACGCATCAATCGCATCTATGGAAAGCCAGCAAAGTCATCATATAAAAGGCATGTTTGTTCAAAAGATTTTATAGATATGAATGTATATCCATGAATTCATTGATTTCTTGACAATTTGGTGTGTTCTCCTTTGTTTACAAAGGACATTTTGCTAATTTTCTGTAGAAAAAATTATGGCACTGATGGATTTCCAATAGAGTTATGATTGATTGAATCGTTCGTAACTCTTTGTAAGATGGTGCCCAGATCATTATTTTTATTAATATGTTATTTTTATTGTCCACCCTTAGATGCACCAGAAGAACCTGTTATCTCCAGGAACATGCCGGCCCGTCAAGTCACAGAGGGCACTGCGGACCTAGAGTTCACCTGCCGGGCCGAAGGCAACCCCAGACCGGCCCTGACCTGGGTGATGGCCAGCAACGAAGGTTTGATGCTTGACCAGTTGACCAAGGAGGATGGCTCACAGCTACTCAGGTTCAGGGAGGTTAGACGACACCATGCAGGGGTGTATAGGTGCATCGCTAATAACAACATTCCACCAAGGAGTAGCAATCAGGATCAACTTATTGTGCTATGTAAGTGGACACAGATTGGGATGGGGTGACAGAGTAGAAATGAAAGGAGTACTTGGGGCTGTAAAAGGACGGTGTGTATTGGTGTATGTAATTGATTTTTTTCAGGCATGTATCAATGAGATATGATTATTTACCTCTGGTATCAACCATTAACATCAGAATCCAAAAGAAAAGACATGTGACCCAGACCTGCCAACCAGTACGTTTTGGGCGTATGTAGTACGTTTTTGCAACCAAAATATGGCAGTATGTTTTTTCTTTGAAAAATACTTTTTTTTTAACAAAATCATAATTTATTGAGAAAAATCATCTCTATATGTCTCTATTTCATAAAACTTCCACAAATATGGTTATTACATGTAGATCAATGTAATGTCAGGTAACTTTTTTTTCAATCATTCTGTTAAAACCATCATCTGCAAGAGCAGTGCGCATTTTAGCTTGCATGCAGCTTGAGTGCCGAGATGAGTGAGTGCGCCACGCATTTTATTATGAAATACACTTTTAGGGGGAAATTTACATTTTTTTTTATCACAGAATACAATTTTTCATTCCCACAGGTTGGCAGGTCTCATTATTAAAATAGGGATGGGGGAAGGACATATTTCTAATGGATTTTATCACACAAATATCAATTGAATTATTACTGTTATTCCACGATATCATTTGATTCTCTTTTCAGTTCCACCTACCATTCAGAACAAGGCCAACAATCGCACAACCACAAACGAGGGCAAGAATGCCACGTTATCCTGCGTCGTCAAGGGCAACCCAAGCATTAGGGTGAACTGGGAGAGGCTCGGCAACCACTCTGATGAGCTCTGGGACCGGACGCTGGTGGTCAATACCGTGGTGAATAGCGACTACGAGAGCGTGGTGACAAGCACGTTGAGCGTTCTGAATGTACAACCGGACATTGATCACGGAAATTACAGGTGTACGGCAGAAAACACGATAGGAGTGGATGAAGCTGTCATCAACCTCAGCGGAACATGTAAGTCTGATCACTCCTCTGACATATAGTCCCGTATTCTAAAGTCGGGTTTAACTTAGACTCAGGTTCAAAGATGTGGTTTAAGTATCGGAAGCCAAAAGTATCAAAATTTTTATTAAGTTGTATGTTTCTTATGTTTACTGTGTTCTTTCCTGATTCATCGATGGTGAAGACAATCATCCTAGACTATTATGAATGATTTGAGAGCCAAGTGAGCTGAAGTTTTTCTCTACTGTTAGTGATTATATAACAATTGGCTGTCCATGCTTAAACCACAACTTTAAACCTGAGTTTAAAGTTAAACTAGACTTCAGAATATGGGTCAGATGGTAATAATAGAGAATAGCACCACCTACATGTATCTAGGAATGATCTATTTCGAGGTGCACTATTATTGTTGCCCTGGCTTTTTCTCGAGCTGCCTTTCAGCACTCAGTGCATTCAAGGAATTCATCCTGCGTGGTACCAATCTGCTTTTAAATGATTGCAAGTACATTCCTTAGCTCAGAAATGTAATGAATAATAATGATTGGCATTTATATAGCACTTTATCAAGCTACGACTGTTCAAAGCGCTTCACAATTATTATTACCCCGTCACTGGATTCATAGCATTCCAAGCAGCCTGTTAGGCGCACACTTGCTAACCAACCACAATGACGGTTGTTTCCTACCGGTACCCAATTAGCACCTGGGTGAGAGCGGCAAATTGTGGATTGACGCCTTGCCAAAGGACGCTAGGCCATGGTGGGATTCGAACACATGACCCTCTGATTACAAGGCGAGAGTCAGAACGGCTACACCACGTACTATTGATAAATCAAAAGATGACTATTATTTCCATAACTTGTCTGTAGGTTCTTACTTTCATTTTCAGTTAAAGGGTTGTGAGTTTGAATACCAGCCATGGCATGTTTTCTTTCAGCAAAAACAAAAATTACCCAGATTTTTTTCTAGGTACGTGCAGATGGTGCTACGTAAATGCCTTGAAGATGATGATGATGGTGATGATGATGATAATGATGATTATGATGATGGTGATGGAGATGATGATGATTATGATGATGATGGTGATGATGATGATTATGATGATGATGATAATGATGATAATGATGATTATGATGATGGTGATGATGATGATGGTGATGATGATGATGATGATGATGGTGATGATGATGGTGATGATGATTATGATGTTGATGATGTTGATGATGATTTCAATTTTTTTCAATTTTTCAATTCAATTTATTTTTCTAAGTATAAAAACAATACAAATAGTACAAACATGAAATAAATCAGACACGGACATAAATAAAGTATTATACTGAAGGGGTAGCAGCAAAATAGAAGTTGGTAGCAGCCAAAAAGATGATGATGATGATTATGATGATGATGGTCATAGTGATGATGAATATTATGATGTTGATAATGATGATGATGGTGATGATGATAACAATGACGATGATGATGATGATCGTGGTGATAATTATTATTATTATTACTTTCTATTGTTCAAACAGCAAAACCAGAACCTCCGACATCATTGCGGGTCGATGCAAGCCGGACCACATCTCATTCATTCATGGCTTACTGGCAGCCAGGATTCGACGGAGGAGTAGAACAATCATACGTCATTATGTACTGTCTGAATGACACCCAAATGGACTGCAAGAATATATTTGGTGAGCCTTTGTCCCATTCAATGAATGGTGAATAGGTACCCGGTAGGATTTTTCCTTGAACGCTTTAGCGCCTATTAATATGGCGGCTCAGCTACAGCCGGGGTAATAATATGATACCAATTATCAAAGCGCAGTAGAGTATATGCACATAGTAACTGCGCTTTATAAATGGACCTATTATTATTATTCAGACTAGAGCAATCCAAATGAAATGTGTGGGGGGGGGGAACACCGTACAGGGTTGGACATCTTCGCCGACCTTAATGTTGTAAGAGTTTATTTTGTAGGATTAATCTCTTTTGGAGGAATGATTAATATTTGAAGGGGTACTCCAGGGTGATATAATTTGAACAGATAAAGTAAAATCAGACAAACAAATTACTAAACATCTCATCAAATCGAACAAGGAATAACAAACAGCTTCAATTCAGGATAGGAATTAATTGTTAATGTTTATGACCTAACTGTCTTTTCAATCATGGGGTTAACATTGAACTAAAATGTAATAAATTGTAATGCTGATAAAAAATATGCCAATTTCTAGTTCATCAATCCTGATTTGTAGGATCTTATACCCCTTTCATAAACCCATCCTCCAATTATCTGCCTAAGTGTAATGCAGATAATTCAATAAAAATTGCGTTCACAAACTCCGAAAATAATCCACACTTTTTTCACGAGCGCCCGATCTGAAAAAGGCGGATAATTGTCATGGCAACTGCACACGCCCTCTCCGATGGGGTTGCGTTGCATTACTTTTGAAATGCGTTCATAAAGTCAAAATCTGGTCCCAATGCTGCTATTATGCGGATAATAGCAGCATCGAAATAATGCGGATAACTCTGGTCCTCCTCCAATTTTACGACCAAATTATGCGGCTATTATCCGCATAATTGGGTTTATGAAAGGGGTATTAATTTGGGGAGGACAAACAAGACTTATGTTGATACTTATAATACAAACAATGCATTAACATTTTTACAGGTTTCCCAGGTTTTTCCAGTCAGGGAAAATGATAAAAAAATACCTCAAATCAGGGAAAATGCCTCAAATGAGGGGAAAAATGAGTGAATTTCGATCGGCCCAAAAATCGAAACCATGGTAGTTAGTCAGACTCTGATTATACTTTGTTCATTATCAAAACAACATCCATTGAATGACTGGATATGGTGGTACTAATTAGTTTTACATTATTGTTTTAGTACTGAAAATACATGTAATTCACTGCAACAACTTAAAAAACATGCAAAACTGGGAATGAGTTTAAATAATTATCAGGGAATTTTTAAAACTTAATCAGGGAAAAATTAGGGAATTTAGTTTTCTTGGAAAGCTGGGAACTCTGCATTATTTATTTATTTATCTTTTATTTATCTAGGAATCAAAGAACCGGAATATCTCTTGGAGGAACTACAAGATTTTCGCTGGTACTCCATCTCTGTCTATGCAGAGAATACAAATGGTAGAAGCATTGGGAGCAGCAAAATTGTAGTATCTACTGCACGTAAGTATAAATTTAAAGTACCACATTTATAGTTCATTTTTAGGCAAATAAAACAGTGTTCTGTAATATGTACTTTGCTATGTTCAAGATTTACTGCAGAGTGTAGCAACATAGGTAATTCACATTTTAGATGATGATTTACATGTATGAACCAAGCTAAAGGTATTTCCTTGTCTTCGTTATTAATTCTGTGGATATATTTATATCCATGTATGCATAGCTTTTTCTCTAATATTGATTTAAATAAATGTGACCTTTCAAAGCTAAAGCTTTGTTGAGAAATTTGTGTTATGATTTCCATAATACCTCTTTTTTTCACTTATTTTTGATAAAACATGAAAAATTGCTGTGCATTTCACAATTCCATTTGTAATCGGTTGTTTTCTTTTTCTATTTGAATGTTTAGCTCTACCTCCAAGTGGTTATGGTGAGTAAAACCAGAAATCATATTTTTCCCCAAATATTATTCTAAGAGAGATTTAAATCCCGACATTTAATTTAATTTTGTTAAAAGAACACAACATGTTATTTTTGTTGTTGTTGTTTATTCTAAGATCAATTGATTTATTTCCAATTCGTCTAATGCGAATTCGTCCAGTTGCCAACTCGTGTACTATTCGTGTACTATTATTTGGTCTATTATCAGTTCATCTACTCATCACATGGTCTACTTTCAATTAGTCTAATGCCATCCTGTCTAATAACCTGTTGGTCTAATAGCCATTCAGTCCATATACCATTTTGGTCTAATTAAACTAAAGTGTTAAATACTGCAAAATGAATGAAAAGAAAATGGGTATGAGGCCAACTGGTCATTAGAGGAAATGGTGATAGACAAAATGATGATTGGACCAAATGGTTATTGGAAAAAATGTTTATAAGATGAAATGTTGATGGACGGAATGGTGTTACACTAAATGAAGATAGACCATGTGATAAGTGGACGAATTGGCAATTTACCAATCAATTTACAGCATATTCATAAGTACTTGTTAGAAGCTATGTATATCACTTAATCCTATCTAGAATTCAGTGATTTAAATTAAATTGCAATTGAGAAATGTTAACACAAAGAAAATATTTCTGTATATCGATAAATTATTTTTTTAGATCAATGATTAAAATGATAAATCAGCATGCCATGCATATGTCAGTGTACTAATGCAAATATTCAAGGCATGACAACCCAATTATGTCTGATAAAATTCAATACATGCTTTGATATGACAAGCTATTGCCTACTGGAACCAGGTATTCCCTATGAGAATTACAGAATTCAGAACTCAAACAGCATAAGTCATTGCTTACTGGCACCAGGTGCTCCATGTACAAAGCCTATAGGAATTACAGAATTCAGTAGTTAACCCATTGACTACTGGCACCAGGTGCTCCATGTACAAAGCCTATAGCAATTACAGAATTCAGTAGTTAACAGGTTAATCCATTGACTACTGGCACCAGGTGATCTCTGTACAAAGCCTATAGCAATTACAGATTCCAGTAGTTAACAGGTTAACCCATTGACAACTGGCACCAGGTGCTCCATGTACAAAGCCTATGGAAATCACAGAATTCAGTTGTTAACAGGTTAACCCATTGCAAATGGAACCAGGTAATTCCTGTATAAAGCCTATGGGAATTACAAATTAGGTATTCAACCAGTTAATTCAAACCTTATCCTGTGCAGGCATCCTAGTGACCAATGAGAACGGGCTTATCACCTTAGCCTCTGACCCGGCCATAGAATTGCCTGATGGGATTGGATTCAAGATCGAGACGAGCGCAGAGGGTCACTGTAATCCGAAGAGCCGTGCTTACCCTGCCGATGGCGCTCCAGTACAGAGACCTAGTGATCAAGTCATCATGGTTTCAAGCTTTGGCAGAGGATTGTGCAGTGTACAGGAGACCGTCAATGGTGAGTTGAATGCAAACTATGAATTCATTTTCTAATTGAGAACTTGAGTCGACTTCGAACTAGGAATGCATTTTCTAATTGAGGACTTGAGTCGACTGCAAACTATGAATGCATTTTCTAATTGAGAACTTGAGTCGACTGCAAACTATGAATGCATTTTCTAATTGAGAACTTGAGTCGACTGCAAACTATGAATGCATTTTCTAATTGAGAACTTTAGTCAACTGCAAACTATGAATGCATTTTTAATTAAGAGCTTGAGTCGATTGCAAACTATGAATACATTTTCTAATTAAGAACTTGAGTCGACTGCAAACTGAATGCATTTTCTAATTGAGAAGTTGAGTCGACTTCAAACTGTGAATGCATTTTCCAATTGAGAACTCTAGTTGCAAACAATAAATGCAATTTCTAATTGAGAACTTGAGTCGACTGCAAACTATGAATTTATCAATAAAAATGTAGCCAAAAAATTATCTACATTATTATTTTTTTTTTAATCAACGATTTAAGAATACTCTCTCTGTTCCTTTATTACTTTATTTGCTCCCCCCCCCCCCCCCCCCGTTCACTTGTGAGCCTTGAGCATCTCAAACAAGATGGATATGGGGCCTTATAAAATCTGTTCATTATTGTTTCATTTTTTTGATAGTTGCAAGTCTAACTACAGGTAATAGAACACAATCGTCTGTAATGTTTGCGATCATTGGGATAGTTGTATTTTTTTATCAATGACTTGAGTATATGTATACTCTCTCTGTTCTTTTATTATTTTGTTTGCATCTTAAGTATTTCTAAGGAGATTGGCATAAGCACCTAATAAATTGCATTTACTTGTATTATATAATCATCATTTTTATCATCATTATTTGTATTATTATTATTATTGGTATTATTTTTTATTATGAAAATCAGTATTATTATTATGATTATTATTATTATTATCATCATCATTAAAAATAATATTATTGTTGTTGTCATCATTATCAGTAATAATAATAATAATTGGCATTTATATAGTGCTTTATATCAATCTACGACTGTTCAAAGCGCTTCACAATTAGTATTACCCGGTCACTGGATTCATAGCATTCCAAGCAGCCTGTTAGGTGCACACTTGCTAAACCAACCACAATGACGGTCTTTTCCTACCGGTACCCAATTAGCACCTGGGGGAGAGTGGCATAGTGTGGATTGACGCCTTGCCAAAGGGCGCTAGGTCATGATTCGATCACCCATCTCAAAACTAACAATAAGTCCCCCAAAATGAATTTTGATATCTTAATCTAGTTTAAAGATGCACAGTAATGATAATATCATTATTATTATTGTTGTTTTTCGTTTCATTTTTGACAGTTGCCAGTCTAAACACAGGTAATAGAGGACAATCACCTATAACGTTTGCGATCATTGGAATAGTCGTATTCATCGCTTTGGTTTTCGTTATATTAGTTGTCAGGAGAAATCATATCAGGAAAAATGAATGTAAGTCTAATCTTTCCTATTCTTTTAACATTTGTGACCTTCCATCCCAAAACTAACAATAAGTCCCCCAAAAAGAATTTTGATATCTTACTCTAGTTTTAAGAGGCACAGCCATAGCTTAAAAATAATATGTGATTTGTCAAAATTGATCGACATGAACCCACTAGAATATTTGATTACATGCAAAAGAAAGAAAGCGAGAGCTTCAGAAACAGGGTTGGCGGATTTAAATCACGTTGATTTAAATCGTGATTTAAATCGCGATTTAAATCACCATTTTTTTTTTTAAATCATTGATTTAAATCACTTCCATTGAAAAATGTACAAATCATGGACAAAGTATTTGTTCAATGCAGTTTTAATTCTTCAAGTCAACTGAAAAACTTTGAATTAACTTTATATCAACAAAAGATCAACAAAGTCTTCATATCTACTTAAAACAAATTAAAATCAAATTAATAAAATCAGGTAATTCCTTAAAAACTACAGATGTATGTTGTCAATAGGTACTCATTTTTTGTAAATTATGTCGAGTTTTTCTTCTGAAATTTTACATTCTTTGTCAGTTATTATTAGTCAATTTCTTTCTTAACATAAAGTTTTCACATAATCCAAAGACTTTTCAGAGAGCAGTTTGTAAAAAAAAATATAATATATAAAAGTCAATGAGAAAAGGTTTGTTGGCAGTTTTCCAGTTTTGATCCTTCGCCTACACATAACTACTTCTGTCATGTAAAATAAAAAATGATACCTGCATGTAATCAACATATTTAACATGCCTCTTATTTCGTATTGTTACATTTATCATACATTTGATGTTTTAAATAACATAATTATAAAAATCACATTAACATAATGTAGTACAGTCATAATTTGACTGTTGAGAAAAGCTTTCTCTTATAAACCTTTTAAGTCACTGCAGCCCATTTTATGTTCAGTGCTACAAATAATGGAAGTTTTGTATCTGCATGTAATAATGGAAAGAGCTCTATAACAACAATTTGCAAAACTCAGAATAAACATTTAACACTGCATTTAAATGTTAAGATGCAGGTACTTCAGTTACAATCATTGGCAGTTGTAAGCTGTGTCTCATTTAAAATAAAATACTTCTTTTTGTAATACATATGTTGTAATTTAAGCAGTTTTGCAGTTTTTATCCTTTAAGTTAAAAGTAAGTAGATTTTTTTTCATACTTCATGGATCAAACAGATTTTTTTGTAGAGAATATGGGAATAAAAATTGTAGATTAATGTAAAAAATCACAGTAACATAATGTAGTATAGTCACCCTTTGACTAAGCTATCTCTTATATTGTTCTCCAAAACTGAGAGTTTTGCATCTATATCTGTAGCAAGAGAAGAGTTTATCCTAAACATATACAGTTGTAGTCTCTCTTTGACTATTGTAAAGCTGTGACTAATTGAAAAAAAATCATTGATTTGAATTATTTCTCTTACAATATACATGAATACTAGTAATTGGCAAAGGGTTTGTTGGCAGTTTTGATAAGGGATTTTTTCTCTTGGATTTTTTAAATATTTGAATGAAAAATCCCAGAGGGGAATTTTCTCTACTCACTGGGAATTCCCTATGGAATATTCCTTCATAGGCCTATGTATGATAGAATTAAGTTCAGATACATGATTCCTCAAATTTATTTTTAATTGTCCATTTTTACTGGATTTTAATTACAAAATATGTGGTTAAGAACAATATTAGGGGTGAAATGTATAACATCAATATTGATGTCATTGTAAGAGTAAGGGGGGGATAATTACCCTTTTTTTTCGAAGGCACTTTTATAAATAAAAAAAATCTGATTTGAATAAAAAAAAATAAAAAAATAAAAAAAATTGTCAACCCTGTTCAGAAAGCTTCAGAAAGGAGAAAATAACTTTTGAAGATTGTGTTCACTCAAGCATGAGATGTTCACGCTGGGCAATTTAAATTATTTCAAAAATATGTGAACATTGTTGGACTTTTTAAAAATATTATTATAATATTTTTAAAAGTCCAACAATGTTCACATATTTTTGAAATAATAGATTATAAAGAATATCTTAAAACTCAAGGAAGTGTATATCACTACATTTATTTTGCTTCTCATTATTCATCTTAATGACATAATAATTTGCTTAGATTCTCAAATGTCTAAATACCAACTAGCTTGAAAAAGAAATTGAATAAAATAGGCTTAAGGTCATTAAATCAAACTTTGAGCTCTTACGATGACAAAGTGACTGTACACAAAGTCTGAATGCTTTCTTTATTTGGTTTTACAGTTATCATCTCCAAATAAAGAAAGCATTCAGACTTTGTGTACAGTCACTTTGTCATCGTAAGAGCTCAAAGTTTGATTTAATGACCTTAAGCCTATTTTATTCAATTTCTTTTTTCAAGCTAGTTGGTATTTAGACATTTGAGAATCTAAGCAAATTATTAAGCAAAATAAATGTAATGATATACACTTCCTTGAGTTTTAAGATATTCTTTATAATCTATACATGACTGTTTTATTATTTACTTTAAATTATCATTATTGTGACTCATTATATTTATTTATTTGATTTCCTTTTATCTCCTTCACTGACCAATAACAGTAAAGCTTCCTAAATCATCTATTAGGTAAGATCATGACATTCTCATTTTAAAATTTTCTTTAAATTTGAATTGTGACAATATAACATATCATTAGGAGTGGGCTATAAATGGGCGATTTTTTTTTTTTGCTGTGGCAACAGGATTCTGTGTTCCTTTTACCTTATCTCAACATGAAATAACGATATTTTTTGTCTCGGTCCGAGAAAAAAGTGTGCTGGGCAAAAATCCAAAATGGCCCTGAGACAAAACATATTATCATTTCATGTTGAGATACGTAACAAGGAATTAAAAAAAAAACTGTTGCCATATTGAAATGACAAAAAAGTATTTTTGACCCATGTATAGCCCACTCCTATTTTTAAGAAGAGTATGCATTTTTTGAATTATAGTAGAACAATTTAAAAATTGCCTTTTTCATAATAAAAATGAAACATATGTTTATTCTAAGACTATATACGTACATGTATATAATCAATAATTGAATATGAGTTTTAAACTTCATACAATTCACTGCCCCTTTTTCATAAAGATTTGATTCATGATGTACATGTATTGTTTATTTTGGTAAAATATACTCAATAATTGAATATCAATTGTAAACTGTATACTAATGTAAAATAAATTTGTCATAATTCCATTAGATCTGGGCCTGAGGGTCATTCTTAATGCTTAAATTCCCTTCTCATAAAAAAAAAGAAAAATGTTGTGGTAAACATTTTGGTACTATGTATTCTTAGTAAAAAAAATGGATATAGAAATAATAGTAGTAATGATGATGATGTTTTTGATGATGGTGTTGATGATGATGGTGATGGTGATGATGATGATAATGATGGTGATGATGATGATGATGGTGATGATGATGGTGGTGATGATGATGATTTTGATGATGATGATAATGATGGTGATGATGATGATGATAATTATGATATTGACGATGATGGTGATGATATTGATATACATGTACACAGTGTTTTTTAACAAAGTATAAAGTGCTGTTTACATATAAAACGAAAAAAAAGGAAACAACATGATAATTAAAACTGAATTTGTCAATCCATTAGATCTGGACCCGAGGGTCAGCCAACGAACGGTCAGTCTAGGTCATTCCTCAGTGGTGGGTATTTTGCATGTACGTGTCAACGGCTCTCCTGCACTTTTCATTAGTATCCTGTATGGTAACACACTAATCAACTTATTAACACATTGACTCTATTTTCTGATAGCAGGTTTAACTTAAACTCAGGTTTAAAGTTGTGGTTTATGTATGGATAGCCAATTGTTACATAAATCACTATTAACAGAGTAACAGTAGAGATATCATGCTTCAGCTCTTTTGACTCTCAAATCATTTATAATTGTCTGGGAAGTATAAATAGATGATTGTCTTCACCATCGATGAACCAGGAAAGAGCACAGTAAACATAAGAAACATACAACTTAATAAAAATTTTGATACTTTTGGCTTCCCATACTTAACCACAACTTTAAACCCGAGTTTAAGTTAAACCTGACTTCAGAATACTGGCCTTTGACTCTATTAAAGGGGAATCCAGCCCAAATAAAAAGTTGTTTTTATCAGAAGAATAAATATCTGAAAAGAACAACAAACATAGGTGAAAGTTTTGACAAAATCTGACAAACTGTGAGAAAGTTGTGAATTCTTTAATAAAAGATGTAAAAATTGGTAATTGCTATACCCATGCAGTACATAGCCTATGGGAAAGTTCTCCTTTCCACTTGCCATAAGTTACTTACCCAGATGATTTTAGGGAACTCAATTTTAAAACAATCAAAGCTTTCTTATTGCTTGTCTGAATTCTGTCAAACTTTCACCTTTCTTATTTCACTTATTTTTCTCCTTTCCCACACAACATTTTATGACCAAGGTAGGATTCCCCTTTAAAGGGGAAGTTCACCCTGAAGAAAACTTTGTTGTAAAAATAGCAGAAAAAAATTGTAAAAAATATTGGTGAAGGTTTGAGGATAATCCGTTAAAGAGTAAGAAAGTTATTAGAGTTCAAAATTTTGGATTTGTGACGTCATAAACGAGCAGCTGCCCCATGTGTTATGTAATATAAAATGTATGAATTTCAAATTTTGTATGGTTCCTGATGACTTAATTTTGTTTTCTTTTCATGATCGGGTGTGAAATGATTTGTCTATTGATATACAAAAGTTACAGTGAAAACCATTTTCAATTTTCTGAGAAAATGACATTTCATTGATTTTTTACCATTCGCTATGTAGGAATGCTGCTCGCATATGACGTCACAAATCAAATAATTGAATTTCTAATAACTTTTTAATTATTTGATGAATTTTTCTCAAACATTCGGCAATATTTTTTATTATTTTTTTCGGCTATTTTTACAATAAACTTTTTGTCAGGGTGAACTTCCCCTTTAAGCTTGTATGAAGTTTGGGTAATTCTGAAGATATATTGTATGTGTGTGTGTTATTGAGATAAAAAGCATTTAGGTAACTTCTCAAAAGTCTGTGCAGCGTCCTTTTAGCAGGAATCTTGCTATAAGGGTGCTTTGTATCTCTCTTGTACTCATTTGGTAGTTCCAGTCTATATGAAATTCTTGAAACTCCTCGCATTCTTTCTCTATTTCTTGGGCTTCAAGTTTGTCACTATGGCCCGTATTCTCAAAAGTGGTTTCATTTGTACCTTGGTACACAACCATGGACTATACAGATTCTTTATGTTTTATTGAAATAAATCAAGGTAATTACAAATTTACAATATTGGAATGATTCAAAAGAAGTCAAAAATGCAAATCATAATTTTTTAAAAGGCATTCTTGTACTTATCGTGCTTCAATTTGACATCCTTTGCCAAAAGTGCGCATTTGTAATTGGGGCAATTCCATAAAATAATCAACCTTTATTGTACATCCGACCCTCATTTTTCTCAAGTCTTTTACTTCACTTCATAAACTGGCCAAGTCAGGGTCCTTTGAAAACAGTATAGACTGTCTAAAGAACAAGAAATCAGAGATAGAAAATGTCATCAAGATATCAAATATAGGGGGTCGGACGTACATGTTGTATGGAATTGTCCATTGGACTTTGCGTAGTTTATGTGATGAAATTAGTGTAATTATGTAACAAGAGAGAAACATAAAAAAATTTGCATATTCTATGGTTTTGTACCATGGTACAATTAAAACCCTTTTTGAGAATACTAACATACATGTATGCTAGTATATCTCAAAATGTCATTGATAAAGTGATCTTTGCTGCCCAAAGAATCAAATGGTTTTTGTGGAAAAAAAATCTCTCGTATTTCTCTGCATTTATCTTTCACAAGAAATTCTTTAAAAAAAAGTCTTTGCTATTTCACAATGCCCTTTTTCTAGACTTATGTCTCAATCTAGGCTGTCTAGCACAAAACTTAGCAATTGATTTTAGATCAGATTTATGACTTATTGCATTGCTTACATTATACAATCAATCATAGTAATTAATCGTAAAATCAATTGTCACATTTTGTGTTACAGGGCTGGGTGTTTTAATATCTCCATAGCATGTAGTGTTACTTAAAGTCCTAATGTCTCTGAATACGTTAGGGGAATCTATGCATTACAGGGGCCTATTTCATAAACCTTGTTACAGTAATGCAGTAACAGTTAAAAGCTACTGGAATCCTTTCATGTGATTGGTCGTCAGTAAATTTGTTATTAAACTGTGCATTAATGAAATGAGACCCAGATTGATTGAAGAAAACTTTTGATTACACATTAAATTGGGAGGATGGGATAAAGGAATCATCTTTCACAGGGCTTCCAGCCCATCAGGGAAAATTATTTGACTTTTTCCTATCAGGGAAAAAATCGACAAAAGTCGAAAGCAAGCTAGTCAGTCCGACTTTGTTATATTTACATGTAGTTGCATATCAACCTCTTTCTGTATAAAGTGAGGAAAGAACGGCTGTATGGGGAGAAGGGAGGCCATTACATGCCTGTGTAATAGTGCCAACTTAATTTTGCATTATTGTTTTTATTCCAAAAATACATGTAATTTACTGCAACAACTTAGAAAACATCCGAACCTGGGAAGGGGGTTTAACTGATTATCAGGGAATTTTGTCTTGAAAAGCTGGGAACCCTGTTCAGTAATCAGGCACAACATGAAAGTGAATTCACATTCTGATTGTTTCTGCATTGAGAGTTAAAATTCAATTAAAATAAATGCATACAAACATAGATGTAAATATTAAAATGAACACATAACGACATCCTCCCAACACAAAAGCAAAAAACACACACAAAAATAACTACTACTCTACGTACCCATCAGTGTGCTTTCACTGGAAACCAGTTACCATGCTCTATTTGCTATGAAGTTTAGCATGAATCCATCTTATTGGTTACACACATGCATCTTGCCATGTTATAGTCTATTAATAATGCACTATTTACCTGGTAATATTGCACCTTTAACCATGCAATAGTCCACCTCACCATGATATAGTGCATCCTAGTGTACAATATTGCACCCTACCATACGATAGTGGAAGTTATTTGCACCCCCTCCTACCATCCTCAATTTCCCTCACGGACACTTGTTTTTCAAATCACTTCCCCCATCACTCACCCCCCCCCCCCTCTTCCTCTGGACAAAATAATGAGTGCCTCTCATATCAGGGATGAAGTGGATGCCGGCCTCAAGGCCGTATTTTTTTCTGACCTCGGAAGGAATCACATTTACAGAGTCTGAGGGATTTGCTCCTCGACTACTGCCCTGCTGTCATTGTGAATTTGTGAACTTGTTTTGCTTTAAGCTAACCCGAGTTATATGCACTTTTATATATTGTACATTGTTTATATTGTCCATTAGAATAGCACTGCTTGATCCTATCTATATTGCACTTGGAATTGTACGTTTGTGAAGTCAGTGTACATGTATATGTAAGCAGCATGATCAACATTTATTGAGAAAAAAATATCTTTATGAAGCAATGAGCAAATATTTGTATTTGTTGGTGTTATTAAAAAGTGCAATTTTTGTTGCAAGAGATGTTTATGCAAAAAGATAAAGTAGAATATAATGCCTTGTACAGCTTTTTGCACATGCACTTTTAGTATACTTGTATGTATGATTTCTATTCCATGGAACATACATGTGATAAATTGTCTGCCTGTTAAGAGTGACAAACAGACGGACGGAAAGACACACAGACAGATGGACGGATGGATGGATAGATAGATAGATATATAGATAGAGAGAGAGATAGATAGATAGAGAGATTGATAGATAGAGAGATTGATAGAAAGGTAGATAGATAGATTGATAGAAAGGTAGATAGATAGATAGATGGAAAGAGAAACAGAATGACTGATTGACAGACAGACAGACAGACAGATAGATACTATAGCTCATTATTTTCATAAGAGGATTTCAACTCCCTAATTTACAAGAATGCACTGAAATATTGCATTTGGGTATTGATAACGAACTTTTGTGAAATATTTACTAGGACCAAATAGTATAGGCAAGCATGATATCTTGTCTGCCTCTTTACACCCAGGGAAGCGAGATGTTTTGAAGGATCAAGAAATTGTCTGCATGGAAGCATAATCTTCAGTGTCAATATATAC
Organism: Lytechinus variegatus; assembly: GCF_018143015.1. Taxonomy (NCBI): domain Eukaryota; kingdom Metazoa; phylum Echinodermata; class Echinoidea; order Temnopleuroida; family Toxopneustidae; genus Lytechinus; species Lytechinus variegatus. The sequence continues at coordinate 40,562,656 of NC_054747.1, read as the reverse complement.
CCACCCCTGCCTGTATAAAATGTTTGTGTTCAAGTTTGTTCAAAAAAAATTAAAAATAAAACAAAACAAGTTAAGTTTGCTTGATCTGACACAGTGAATATAATTGCACATGAAGCTTTGCATCACATGCAAGAAGTAATTTACATTTTAAGTTTAATCCCACTTCAAGGAAGTTCTCTTCCATAGAAAATAGTAAACTTAAGATATTGATACATTGTAAGAGGGAGGGAGGATCCGTGCACTGGTCTCATACATGTATTCTAACACATCAGAATCCAACAAGACATACATGTACACTTTGTTTTACTCATTTAGGGCATCGATCTTAAAAAGATCCATAGAATTAATTTTTTTATGGTGATAGTGATGAAAATGTGGGGCTGTTTCAAGCTGATTGCACAAAATATAATGATTTAAAAACGTAAATTCACTGGAAACAGCAGCCCAATTTTATCCATACATGTGTTTCATTAAACTCCCCAGGAGATAAATGCAATGATTATTTGGTCACAGTTGCATGTATGTATAATGCAAATGTTTGTGCGATTGTTTTTCTGTTTTTTTTATCAAAGTGAACCATATTAAATACAACACATGCCAAAGTTCATGTTTTTTTTTCCAAATAAGACTTTTAATGTTTGTCCACGTTTTTATTTCACAATATTTTTTTGACAGATAATCCAGTTTATGATGATGTAGCAAAAGAAGACTTCAGAAAGTCGCAACATGAAGGAAGAATAGTAAGTAAACCTAAACGAATTGAATTCATATAATAATAATAGCCAATTTTTATAAAGCACTTTTCCCAGAATGGCTCAAAGCGCATTACAGCATATTATTACCTCGGTCATTGGATTCATTTCAATCCCGCATGAAACGTGCACAATTTCCACTCCCTGGGGAGTATTCCTTGCATTCACCGCAGCCTCATTATGGCGCTGGCAAAATCAAATATACAATATATTTTACAAAATGTAAATTAACTGCAATCATCAGCATCCAAAGTCTGTTTTCCCTCACTGTTGATATGTAAACAGGAAAAGCATGGTGAATATGTCACACGGTTTGGAGTGGAAGATCTTTGGGTTATAGTTATTATAATAGTTGACCTTAATCATTTTCCCCATCAACAATTTGGTTCTTCTTGTCTTGGTACTTGTATATATGTGTTTTTGATAAGGCAAATACATGTAAATATCAGTAGTGACAGAATATGCTTCATAACAAGTACAAGATTTGAAGTTCAGATTCATGAAACTTTAGTAGCATGTGCATGTGTGATACAAATATATTACACTGTATTCCAAGGGACGGGAGGCATTTGATTCCGTCAAGCAGCCTTTATAAACCTGTGCATTATGTGTTTTATTGTTGTTACTTCACAGGTAAATGAAGATGGTTTAATCTATGCTGAGGTGGCTCACGTCAAGAATCATCCCAAAGACCAACCGCCGATCAGAACGGAGGAAGCAACCATCTACGCATCCCTGGACTTTAACAAGATGGATGATGCGAAGAAACAGCAGGAGAAGCAACCCGTTGTAGACTCCAACAGGAATGCCGAAGACTGCCCTGAGAAAGAGGCGCTAATCTACGAGAATGTCACGCCTCAAGGATTACCCGTCTCGCCTTGACGTTAAGTCTCCATCAATGACATGAAATAAAATGCCACAGTTAGCTGATCTTTGCACAGTGGCTCTTGCCAAACAAGTGATGTTAATACCATCTTATCTATAGAATGAAACTTCTTCCTGTAGCTATCCTCAAGAGTTTTAGCATCAGGGTCGTAAATAAGACAAGCTTACCATTCATACATTGTACTGTCTAATGTTGTTGTGACAAGATTGTTTCCTTGTGGATATGGGATAATTATTTTCGCAATGACTTGGTCATAAGATAACGGTGCTGGAAGCAAATCTATAGAAACTTATATTCTTCCATGAAAGATTGAAGAATGCTGCTGAAACAATGGATGTTCTCTGTACTTTATGGCTTTTGCATGGCGACACCTTAAGATCAAATTCAACTCTGTAAGGACTATTGGATTAAGCTATTGGCGGAAGGAGTTACAGGTCTTATATGCTACAGGGCTAGACCCTTGCTGGTGCTTTTTCTTTGTTGACTTGCCAACAAAGACATGTAATCTCACTAAAAAGCAAAGAGAATTCATGAACCAACAGTGCTGAAAGTGAAGCAACAGGATTCGATATCAGTCTGTTACAGTAGACCTGAGGCAGGCTCATTGTTGGCTTCCGAGCAGTAACTTAAGACCTTCCACATCTCAAACAGAAGCGGGACCATGCCAACCAGCAGTACACATAGTGAAGGAACAGGATTCAGGATCATTCTGGTACTGTAGACCTGAGATGAGCTTGCTACTAACTTCCGAACAGGGACTTGAGACCTTACTTCCACATCTCAAACAGAAGTTGGGCCATGCCAGAACAACAGTGCAGAAAGTGAAGGAAATGGATTCAGGAAAAGTCTGTTCAGTAGACCTGAGACAGGCTCGTTGCTGACATCCAAAGAGTGACTTCTTCTACATCTCAAACAGAAGTTGGGCCATGCCCACCAACGGTGCAGATAGTATGCATTGTAATTTTGTTTGTTTGTATCTGTAAATGTTTGTAACTCAGTCTGTTCTTGTTGTATATTTGCCTAGTATGAAGAGAGGAGTCTTAAGATGGAGGAGAGAACACAGAAGAATTCTTGAACAAAGGTCCATTATAGATGATCAAAATTATATGAATTTATAAATAGCTAATATATTATGACAGCATTACGCAATTTCCATTTTTATACCAAACAAAACGTACGTGTACAGACTGTTATTAACTGTGTTGTTGAAACGTCCATCATCGTGTGTATTTTTAAATGAAAGTGTAGGTTAGAGTATATTTTATGACATCATAGTTGATTCATGCCAGTGAGTTCAAATGACAATAAATGTTGTTTAGAGATAAAATGTAGAATCCGTCTAGTTCATGTACATGTAGTTTAGGAGAGGTGATTGTAGATTTTACGTATTCTTACATGTGCAGAAACTAGGCTATATTTCTAATAAGAATATGGAGCTAAGAACAGTACCCTGTTATGTAATTAATGGTAACCATGCCTATACCGGTAATTTACTGGCCCATATACTGAAGTTGGGTTCAATTTAAAGGACAAGTCCACCCCAACAAAAACTTGATTTGAATAAAAAGAGAAAAATTCAACAAGCATAACACTGAAAATTTCATCAAAATCGGATGTAAAATAAGAAAGTTATGGCATTTTAAAGTTTCGCTTATTTTCAACAAAATAGTTATATGAACGAGCCAGTTACATCCAAATGAGAGAGTTGATGACATCACTCACTCACTATTTCTTTTGTATTTTATTATATGAAATATGAAATATTGTTATTTTCTCGTCATTGTCATGTGAAATGAAGTTTCATTCCTCCCTGAACACGTGAAATTCCATTATTTTAACATTTTGTGCTTCAGGCAAGGAGGTCCTAATCATCAAATTCGTAAAAATTGAAATATTGTATAATTCAAACAATAAAAAACAAAAGAAATAGTGAGTGAGTGACGTCATCGACTCTCATTTGGATGTAACTGGCTCGTTCACATAACTATTTTGTTAAAAATAAGCGAAACTTTGAAATGTCATAACTTTCTTATTTTACATCCGATTTTGATGAAATTTTCAGCATTGTGATTGTCTGATTTTTCTCTATTGATTCCAATAAACATTTTTCTGAGATGGACTTGACCTTTAAACTCTGGTTTAAAGTTGTATGGAATAGCCAATAGTGGCATAAATCTCTAACAGTATCACTTCAATATATCAACTCATTTTCTCTGATAGCATTCTTAACTGTTTGGGAAGGACAAATAAGACAGCGCTCTTCACCATTCACAAGTTAGGAAAGAGCATAGTAGACATAAGAAACATGCAATGTAAATAAAATTTTGACATTTTTGGCTTTCCATAATTTTAGCACAGAGCTAGATCATGGTCTAACTTTAACCTGACTTCAGAATACGGGCCCTAATGAACAAATTTTTACAATCGATTATGTAGTTGGTTGTAACTAAGTCTATTACATACTATCAACAAAAAATGATAATCCATTATAAGCGTGAGTCTATTTTACAATGTGAACAAAAATTTACAATCAATAATGATTCATCGTAGCTGTAAGTCTATGTTGTAATGTGAACAAAAAAATTAAGATCCGTTGTAAGTATCAATCGTACCTCTGTTTATTGTGCTCCGAGGATCTTCATGTATTGATTATTGTGAGCAGATCGTTCTGATGATTTTGATATTTTTGTAGCTTAACGATTTGCTGCTTGCTGTACAAATTTCGTCTTCCAGCCTTTTGATCGGATTTTCATTGCCTTGCTCAGTTATCCTTATCGGATATGGCCGATACTCTGTGACAAAGCTCACAGATATCAACTATCAATATCAAAATCTCCTTCCACGTACCCCAATGTTCCATGAGAGGGTATTTCCAGTGCAACCAGCTCGTCATCATTTTCCAGCATTAAGAACAAATAACTGTTCATAAATACATGTACTCTCAATTATAAAACTTCAACAGCTGAAATCAATAAAGCATTATGCACACAAAAAAAAAAATCTGTAGAGCGAGAGAAATAGTTAAATTCTAATTTTCACACTCAGCTGAGCTAACTAGCTCTAAATGGTAGCGTAGATCAGCTGTTGCCTAACCGCTACCAGAAGTGCATGTCCAAACAAATTAACGGGAATGTTGATATTGATGATTGACATCGCTGAGTATAAGCTATATGCGATTAGGAAAATTTAGAAAGAAATCCTCTTAGCTGCTAACCTTAATGTATGTGATGTACGTGGACGAATCCAAACAACCGTACTCATCCTCTCTTCTCTGTACAAACTCAATAATATAGAATATGAGGCATCAAAGAAATATTGTAGAAACAAGGAGCAGTTCTATTGTCGGTCGGAAGAAAAAAATGAAGTGTGCAAATCAAATCATTTAAAAATATTATTGCGAATAAAACTCATAACTTCATCCAAAAAATAATTTAATTAAATCATGCATGGCATCACAAGTTTTTCCTCGACAGTTTGGAGATGAGTTTTGTAAACTTCAGAAAAGTGATTTTTGTTTTCTTAACCCCATGTAGAATATCACTCTGTGTTATTGAACCATATCTAAATGAGACTCTAGGCTCAAATCACTGAGGTGGTTCTGGAACCATGAGTTAAGAAAGAAATGCAGATTTTGTGATTAAGTTACGGTGTGAAGAGCAACTGTGTCGATGAACGTCTTTACTGCATTTTTTCAGAGGGAGCTAAATTAATTCTTGTTTCTCTGGTTTTGGGAGTACCAAAATATGTTTATATTTACTGTTGATAATTTTGTTTAACATGGTGCATGTATTTTATAAGGTCCTGAATAGTTGCTACTACCAGTGTTTAGAGCCATTGCAATATCGCCTTAACTTGCCTTGTATGTAAGGGTTCACATATACAGCGATGTACTTAACTTGTATAGGAAAGGAGAGATAGGTTGAAATTTATTTAAAAGATAAACTAATAACTAATAAAGTTGGTTAAGGATAATTTGCCCTGGAAAAGAAAATTATAAAATTCTAAACAAATCTGCAAATATTGTGTGTATAGAGTCTGATTAATTAGAATAAAATATAATACAAAATGGCACTTTGACAGGAAACTGGTAGAGTCCGTAATATGGTCACTGTCAACAAAATCATGATTTTTTTTATGATGGATTTATAATTAATATCATTGTTCTTGCGATGCATGTGTTTGCACAACTCTACGCACAACTCAACTTTAAAGAACAAGCTGAGATTTGCTTTTAGATCTTTAATAATGTTATGATATGTTTTCTCAAATATGTATACCTGTGACAGACTCAAAGGCTTCAGTAATCATAAGTAACAGTTTATCTATAATATAATACTGAGAATTAAGATAATTTTTATTTATTCCTTGATCAGCGCACAAAACTTAACTGTTCAGATTTACCAAGAGGCTTGATGGTATGGAGTAATAGTAACAAACACTGCAGAACTGAAATTGCGATTTTAATTTTAATTGTACTTACCCTCTGTAATGTCATTTTTGTTACAACTAGCCAGAAAATTACAATATTTTGCCATTCAATTTTCTATATTTTCCTGCTTCCATTGCAAATTTGTGTAATTTCCAAGTTTAGATTTCCTTCATTGTTTCTAATCAACGATGTTGGTTTTTTTTTTGTTAAAATATCACTGACAGTGCTTCGTTGACCATATGATGACCTTAGACTTTTTGAACCAAAGAGTTTTAACCTGTGAAATTACAAATATGGTTGTGTATTTGTATTTTGATATGAATACTTCTGATGTGTGCGGAAATTGTTTTAGTAGTAGTTGTATCGCTGATAACAATCTTGCCATTCATTTCTGCGAGCTGACAGTAAAATGAATGTTATATTTCATGTGCTGAAAATATTTTCTTTGACCCATTGCGTATTGGAACTGGTTGATCCCTGTACACATTCTATATAGAAGTGATAGAATTCAGTAGTTAACAGGTTAAACCATTGCCTACTGGGACCGGGTTATCCCTGCACAAAGCCTTTGGGAATCATAGAATTCAGTTGTCAACAGTTTAACCCATTCACTACCCAATGAAATGGAGTGATCCCTGCACAATGCTAATGGGAATCACTGAACTCAGTAATGATCAGGTTATTAAACCCATTGCTTACTGGAACCAGGTGATCCCTGCATAATGCTAATGGGAATCACTGAACTCAGTAATGATCAGGTTATTAAACCCATTGCTTACTGGAACCAGGTGATCCCTGTACAATGCTAATGGGAATCACTGAACTCAGTAATGATCAGGTTATTAAACCCATTGCTTACTGGAACCAGGTGATCCCTGCACAATGCTAATGGGAATCACTGAACTCAGTAATGATCAGGTTATTACACTTATTGCCTATCCCTGCACAAAGCCTATGGGAATTCAGAAGTTTATGTGTCGAGTAGAGTTGACTCTCCCACTCTTAATTAGAATTTGGGAAATATTTTGATTTTTTTTATAAATCACCTTTTATTCATAAAAAAGGGAATCAATTACAATAAAGGGCCCAGGTTATTAGTTCTAGACGAACGTAATACAGGGCAGCATAAATTGAATACATTATAGGTATACATAAACAAACATATAACAAGAGATAATAATTATCTACATACCAAACGCGTCAATTCAAACAAAATCCAAACTTAAAGTGATTAGAAGGGGGAAGGAGGGGATATGCTATCCCGTGGTTTAACTTAAGTTGTTCTAATTTTAAAATGAGTTCAATGTATGTTTCATACTGTTAAGTTATTGCAATGTTAGTCAATAAAATCAGGTTTTGAATTGGTGCACTTCACTTTTTACTATGCACTTGCTCCGCTCCTTGAGGAGCATGTCTGTAATGCACAACTTCACAGGGGCTCAAAAATATTCCCAGTAAACATTTATAAATTCTCTCCCCTAGGGGAATGGAGATGACGTGTGTAATCATTAAACAATGCCCACATGTTGAGCAGCTTTTGAATTTGTCAGCATTTCTTTCAAACATTCTCATCTGTGTTTAAGACCAATTACTGCTGAACATTCTTTTGTCAAATCTTTTTGTCAGAAAAGTACATTCCAGATATTCATAGGACCATTACTTGTTTTGCATCCATTTTTATTGTCTCACCTGCGAAGCAGAGTGAGACTATAGGCGCCGCTTTTCCGACGGCGGCGGCGACGGCGGCGGCGGCGGCGGCGTCAACATCAAATCTTAACCTGAGGTTAAGTTTTTGAAATGACATCATAACTTAGAAAGTATATGGACCTAGTTCATGAAACTTGGCCATAAGGTTAATCAAGTATTACTGAACATCCTATTAAAGTTTCATGTCACATGACCAAGGTCAAAGGTCATTTAGGGTCAATGAACTTAGACCATGTTGGAGGAATCAACATTGAAATCTTAACCTGAGGTTAAGTTTTTGAAATGTCATCATAACTTAGAAAATATATGGACCTAGTTCATGAAACTTGGACATAAGGTTAATCAAGTATCACTGAACATCCTGCATGAGTTTCACGTCACATGACCAAGGTCAAAGGTCATTTAGGGTCAATGAACTTTGGCCGAATTGGGGATATCTGTTGAATTCCCATCATAACTTTGAAAGTTTATGGATCTGATTCATGAAACTTGGACATAATAGTAATCAAGCATCACTGAATATTTTGTACAAGTTTCAGGTCTCATGATTAAGGTCAAAGGTCATTTAGGGTCAATGAACTTTGGCCAAATCGGGGGTATCTGTTGAATTACCATCATAACTTTGAAAGTTTATTAGTCTAGTTCATTAAACTTGGACATATGAGTAATCAAATATCACTGAACATCCTGTGCGCGTTTCAGGTCACATGACCAAGGTCAAAGGTCAATGAACTTTGGCCGAAGTGGGTGTATCAGTTGAATTACCATCAAAACTTTGAAAGTTTATGGATCTGATTCATGAAACTTGTACATAAGAGTAATCAAGTATCACTGAACATCCTGTGCGAGTTTCAGGTCACATGATCAAGGTCAAAGGTCATGTAAGGTCAATGAACTTTGGCCATGTTGGGGTTTTTTGTTGAATAACCATCATATCTCTGTAAGTTTATTGGTCTAGTTCATAAAAAGTGGACATAAGAGTAACCATGTATCACTGAACATCTTGTGCGAGTTAGAGTAGTATTCAAAGTCAGCACTGCTGCTATATTGAACCGCGTGATGCAGGTGAGACGGCCAGAGGCATTCCACTTGTTATTTTTCATGAGGCAAATTTTTGGAATATGAAGTCAAAATTTTGAACATTTTGTATGTATTAGGTTTGCAGAAAAGATAATCACTTTCATATTTATGAACTAGACAGTGAGCTTATTCTTCTCCTTATGATGTGTCCTGTATGGAACTCCTCTGACTAAGGTCATGTACATTCTTATTCTAATTTGTGCCTACTTAACTATTTGTACCATGTCAAGATTTATTTCCTACTGCATACTCTACCTTGAACAGTGTTCTACATACTATCATGTAGCGCAATATCATGTGAACAATTAGACTCGTCCACCATTGAGGGGGGGGGGCTAAATCGGAAATAAATAGGGGTATCATAGTATTACGCACCCATATCTCTATCTTTTATGGTCGTCTCTCTTCTTTATTCCCTTTTCTTCTGTTATCCCCCTTTTTCCAGAACTTCAAAACACTTCATAAGTCATAGGGGAAGATCAACACCCCCCCCCCCTCCCGTTGCACTACTAATTTGACTCCCCCTTATAACAGTTAGATGGTGAATTGAGCATTGCTTTGTCACTTATTGCATCATCTTCTGTTGGCATTTGTTTATGACTGATACATGCACATTTGCGTCTGGAATCTTAATGAAGTAATATTTGTGTACTTTTGAAAGGGTAATCCATGTTAAACGGGAAGAGTAAAAAAAAATCCCCCCTACTCTTTGATTATATGTACATTTCACGTTTATTTGTGGTCTCAAGATATTTCATTGAAAATTGTTTGCACTAGTATTTTTTGCCGTTATGCAAGGTATACATATTCCAATTGTGTAGCTGATATTTTCTATCCTATTATATGTGTAAAGAAACATTGCAATCATTCCTTTATAAATGATGTGTATTTAAATATTTGACAATAAAATATACAAAGAAAATGCTGTGTCTATGTGAGTATTTTAGAAATTTTCTTCAAGGGTACGTTCTCCTTGACGAAAAGTTTGTTGTAAAAATACTTGAAAAAATATGATAATATCGGTTAAAGGATTGAAGAAAATCCATCAAAGATTAAGATTTCTCTATTTGTTACGTCATATACCGCTGCTGCCTCAACTTTTGTCATGGTGAACTTCACCTTTAATTTGATAATGTGAATTATGCCATTAGAAATGGATGTCGTTATTAAGTATGCTGTGAAAACCCTTAAGTTGAGTTTAATAAGGGTCTGAATGTGCAGCCTACAATGCCTTGTGTACTATAGACAGTCGCGCTGTTTAATATGTTCTAGTCTTTGTGTGGAGACTAGGGGAGCGTTTCATCAATATTTTGATCCAACAAGTTGTGAGATCTGACATCTTTCCACGATTTTGATTGGCTGAGAGGCACTGTTCCTATGGTAACTGTCGGATAAAACGTCCGACAAGTCCTTTCATGAAACGCCCCTGTAGTCCTCGATCATTACCATGCATATATCTCGAAAACTGTGTGGCTGTTTGGACCAATCTCTTCAATTATGTAGAGAGAGGGGGAGAGAGAAAAGAGAAGGAGGTAATATGTGTGTGTGAGAAAGTGGGTTTGAGGATGTGATTTAGGCAATGTGTGTAAGTGCGTCCGTGTGTGTGCGTCTGTGGGAGAGAGAGAGGGGGAATGGAGATGGAGGAGCATAGAGCGACAATTTGTGAATGCGCGTCAGGTGTACATAAAGCGTGCGTGTGTGTGTGTGTGTGTACGGGTGTGTGTGTGGGTACGTGATGGGGGATGAATAGGCGAACGTTGGTGCGTTTCTATCGGTGATGGGGAGACTGCGTGAATGTTTAAGAGAGGGGGGAGATGTGGTAACGTGGGGGGGGGGGGGAGAAACAATTGGATGTTGGGGTGGGGGAGGGGGTGGTACTCATTACGGCACCCCTTAGGTTTGCCCGATTATTGACCAGTGTGCGTAATATAAGGCATACATGTCCTTGTTAAAAATTACCTCGACATCATTGAACAAGATAAAAACCCTAAAATAATTTTCAATTTACTTGTCTTTAAATAGACATTGTTAATTTCAAGGTAAACACGCCTATTTTATGAAGGTGTTTCTAACTTGATAGGGCAAGGTGCTTAACACCTCAGTCACATTTGCCCTACGGCGGCCGTACGGCGAGTCGAAAATGGCCATTTTACCGTTTTTGTAGGCCTAACATATAGGTGGTTGGAACAAAAATGAATAAAACGGCCCCCTTAGGGGAAATGTAACAGCAGCATCAGTGAGACGAATCTTAATTAAACGCATGTTGATCAAAATGAGATTCTCAATTAACATTCATATGCAACGGGTTTTCTGTTTCCTTCGGAGAATGACGTTGATGGGAGGCAATTAAATTCATGACCCATTATTCCCATTTGCTATGTTGACGCCATGGAAGTTTGATACGTAGATGATTTTTAATTGAAGGTTTTATTTTCAAATATCATCGTATGACTATGGCTCTGACAGTTTGCTGACAATGTACTGACAATAAAGTGATTGGTAACGGACGAATGGGGTATGACAACTATTCACAAAGGTATGTTTCTTCATTATTACTTGAACAGTTCGTATTAAACTAAAGATAATCCGAATTTTGACGGCTTATATCATGTGAAAGAATCATTGAAATATTACAATTTACATCAACCAGAAAATAAAATCATCATTTTCCTTATCTTTAAACTCATGCCTTATTCGTTCCACTAACACCATACGCGTGGCTCAATAAATTGATTTGGAAGGGCAAGAATTACATATTTCATTTGTCCAAGTTTCGTTAAAATGTGTGAACTGAATTAAGTTGACCACTCATTGGGCCTTTTAACAAGTGAATCTTGAATCATTGTTGTAATGATGATTGCAATTCGTCTTTAGAATCATCGGACTTTTCACACGCTCACTCGAAAACAATAATTTGAATGCGAATTCCTGAGCGAAGGTAGTATGTGTCCTTGGTGACTTGTCAATCAAAGCGCTGCATCGCAAATAGAACCAAGAATTCGATTTCTTGATATCAAGAAACGAATTTTTTATATCAAAATCTTTCACAAAATTGTATTTTAAGAATTTCATTTTTTCTCGCTCGCTCAGAGCTTCTTATAAAGTTACGTGATGCGATATATCTAGCCCCCTCAAATTTTTTGCCCATTACGCCACTATGGGTAAGTCTTTTTTCCCTTTGTTTTAAGGTGCCTTTTTTCCCTCTGCCCCACCCCCCACCCCAACTTTGAACTTCGCTCCTGGGGGTCCACTTACATTGACGAGTGGATACCATGCGCGACCAAAAAACACGTAAAAAGGATGTATTTTTCACGATTGGGCACGTTACGTACGTAACGTGATAAGGGTGTCAAAAACACAAAAATAATGAAAAAAAGGTATCTATTTCGCTAGGAAAATTACGTGTTTAGGGTCGAATTTGCGGGGTTGATAAAACAAAATTAAAATGTTTTATAAAGGATGTCCTTTTTGCCCCAACACTTCGTATTTAGAGTCCGATTTGCGCGAGGTGTAGAAGATGGGGTCGTACTAAACCAAATAGGGTAAAGCCGACGACCGAAGGACCCGTAACAATAAAACATTCTTGTACTTGTTTAGGGGTCCATTTCAGGGAATATTTGCCAAGAGTATCGTTTTGTTTCCAATACTTGTAAAGGGTAAGGTTTCACACGCCAATACTTGTTAAGGGGTGCATTTTCAGAATATGGAAATTACGTGTTTAGGGTGCTTTTCGAGACCCCATGGTCGCGCATGGTATCCACTCCTGAATGGAAGTGCCCCCCCCCCCCCCGGGACTTCGCTCCGCCGCCCCTGAATTCAACTGGAGTAAAATTTGAATTCGTGACTGTGATTGGCGTTCGTGATTTTAATCTAGTTTGGTTTCACACGTGATAAAATTTGTCTTAGCCTTATTTTTCACTGGAATAATCATTCAAATTAAAATTTCTAAGCTGATGTATCAGAGAAAATGTAAAATATAATGTCAATAATAGCTTAATATTAAATCTCAAAAAATGTATAATTGTTCATTCTTTTCCCCTCTTCCATCTTTGTTGTTCTTGTTGATCATCGTTATTCTCTTGTCATAATTCTGTGCATAATGGATTTCTCGTAATAATAAATTGATAGTAGTAATAATAGTAATAATAATACTAACAAATAATAATAATGAAAAAACTACTGCAGCTGATACTTCAATTACTTTAAGCTATGCATGGCGTGTTTTCATTCAGCAAGAAATTTACCCACATTGTGCTGCATTTAAGCCAGGTGAGGTGAATGGGTACCCGGCAGGATAAATTCGGTTACACTTCGTAATTCCGAAGGTTCGTAATTCCGAAACACGTAAATTGTCTATACCTCGATGTTCGTTAATCCGAAAACGAAAAAGGGTTCGTTAATCATTCGGAATAACGAAGTTTCGGAATTACGAATGCATACGGATTGAATGCACTGAACGCTGAAAGGCAGCTCGAGCTAGCGCCGGGCTGATAATAATAATTATAACAATGCACCCCGGAATAAATTACCTCTAGATAGATGACGCTATACAAATGCCTATTATTATTGTTGTTGTTATTACTGTTTCTACAATGTATCATTACTACTACTACTATAGTAGTAGTAGTATCATCATTATCATCATCATTACTACTACTACTACTACTTCTTCTACTACTACTACTACTACTACTACTACTACTACTACTACTACTACTACTACTTCTTCTACTACTACTACTACTACTTCTACTACTACTACTACTTCTTCTACTACTACTACTACTACTACTACTACTACTACTACTACTACTACTACTTCTACTACTACTACTACTACTACTACTACTACTACTACTACTACTACTACTACTACTACTTCTTCTTCTTCTACTACTACTACTACTACTACTACTACTTCTTCTACTACTACTACTACTACTACTACTTCTTCTACTACTACTACTACTACTACTACTACTACTACTACTACTACTACTACTACTTCTTCTACTACTACTACTACTACTACTACTACTACTACTACTACTACTACTTCTTCTACTACTACTACTACTACTACTACTACTACTACTACTTCTTCTACTACTACTACTACTACTTCTACTACTACTACTACTACTTCTACTACTACTACTACTACTACTACTACTACTACTACTACTACTACTACTACTACTACTACTACTACTACTACTACTACTACTACTACTACTACTACTACTACTACTACTACTACTACTACTACTACTACTACTACTTCTTCTACTACTACTACTACTACTACTACTACTACTACTACTACTTCTTCTACTACTACTACTACTACTACTACTACTTCTTCTTCTTCTACTACTACTACTACTACTACTACTACTACTACTACTACTACTACTACTACTACTACTACTACTACTACTACTACTACTACTACTACTACTACTTCTTCTACTACTACTACTACTACTACTACTACTACTACTACTACTACTTCTTCTACTACTACTACTACTACTACTACTACTTCTTCTACTACTACTACTACTACTACTACTACTACTACTACTACTACTACTACTACTACTTCTTCTACTACTACTACTACTACTACTACTACTACTACTTCTTCTTCCACTACTACTACTACTACTACTACTACTACTTCTTCTACTACTACTACTACTACTACTACTTCTTCTTCTTCTACTACTACTTCTACTACTACTACTACTACTACTGCTACTACTACTACTACTTCTACTAATAGTACATGCGTGGAGCGTTGTGGCCCAGTGGATTAGTCTCCGGACTCTGAAACAGAGGGTCGTGGGTTCGAATCCCAACCATGGCGTAATTTCCTTCAGCAAGAAATTGATCCACAATGTGCTGCACTCAACCCAGGTGAGGTAAATGGGTACCTGGCAGGAATTTATTCCTTGAAACGCAGCGCGCGTAACAGCTGCACTGCTAAAGTCAGGGTAATTATGCTGCATATACTGTAGAGCGCTTAGAGACTTCTGACGAAGTGTTAGGCGCTATATAAGCAAGTATAATTATTATAATTACTACTTCTACTACTACTACTACTACTACTACTACTACTACTACTACTACTAATAATAATAATAATAATAATAATAATAATGATGATGATGATGATGATGATGATAATGATAATAATAGTATAGAGCATATCATTCAATGATTCTATTGAATGTTACTTAATGTAACTACGCTGTTAAATTTGATATTTATATTTACATTGTTTTTTCCCTTGATTTTACAGATGGAACAGCAATTCATAATCATAATCATCGTTACTAGCTGGTATTCTTCGATAACATGTCAACATAATGGTAATACTTTATTTCTCGATCTAGTAATATTATTATTAGAGCATTATGCTTCTGTGTTGCAACGATGATAATGGTGATAATGGTAAAGCACATTTCCGCTTTATTCAATTTTCTGATGATATTAATAATGGCAATTCTCTAATAGGATCATTAATTGTATACTTTTGTACTACTGTATTTGTTCCTTTTTTTCAAATACCATCAAGCGTCAGATTTCAAATGATTTTGTTCATTTTTATTACGATTGCAATCGCTCTTTCCTCTTCATTTATCATTGGCATTCATTATTTTACTCATTACTAGTTATTATCATTATGTAGGCTTATATTAATACAATAAACGTATAATATGATAATAGAGTAATAGGATTAGGAAAAACTGGTTAAAAGTGGTTATATTAACATCTCTAATGGGACAGTAAACATAGTAAATTATGCCTTGGTCAGACATTGACACATTTCACAACAAATCTAGTCCAGACTTTAAACTTTGTTATGTTTTGTACTAGCAATAGGACCCCGTTGGAAATAAACCTTTCAGCTTCCATGGGCTATCCTGTCAAGGTATTCTTCAATTTCATTGTAATCACCCGTGATATTCTTGACGAATAAAATCAATCAATCGATTTGTTTGATTAAATCTTGACTAAACCATTGAACCTTCTTGTCCCGTATTTCTGTTCCCTAAGCATGTGCTCCAGGTCTCATTCGACACCACGAATCATGTTATCACTTCTCTCAGAACGAATCGAATTTCACATCAGCCAACTCAACCTGCGAAAACCTCGGCATGCACCTTGTCTACATCGACACTTATTCTGAACAAGAATTCCTAATGAATACCGTGCAACACAACAGCGGTTCCTGGATAGGGTTGTCGGGATTCTCCTGGATGGACGGGTCAGGTTTGAGCTTCAGTAACTTCGGAAGTAACGCATTCAACGAGAAGGGACTCTGTTTTAGGATACAAGAATCCGATCTCAAGTGGTATGACAGGAGGTGTACAACGTTGTTCTCTCATATCTGTGAACAATCAGGAAGTGAGTATTCATAATAATAATAATAATGATAATGATGGTGATGATGATGATAATGATGATGATAATAATGAAAATAACAACAACAATAATAATGATAATAATAATAATGATAAGCGCTTTACTATAATAATAAGCGCTTTACTGCTTCACATTTATTATTACCCGGTCACTGGATTCATAGCATTCCAAGCAGCCTATTAGGCGCACACTTGCTAAACCAACATCAATGACGTTGTTTCCAACCGGTACCCAATTAGCACCTAGGTGAGAGTGGCAAAGTGTCGGTTGACACCTTGCCAAAACACGCTAGGCCATGGTGGGATTTGAACACACGACCCTCTGATTACAAGGCGTGTGTCAGAACCGCTTCACCACGGTACTTCCACAATATATCAATGATTTTTTTCTTTCATATTTTATCGCATATATTTCATTCGTCATATACTATTACAATGGCACCTTAACGGGAAACCATTCAAATTCAAGACGATATGGAGCATCGTAAAGTACAAATTACAATACAAATTTTTAATAACATTTTAATAATCATTCACCCTCATAAACAAATTACGAATATACATTTTCTGTAATTCTTAGTTATTCTCTCGCGGCTTTCCCCCTGTATGCTATACTGATTAAAACGACACAGAGCATGTTGATTCATTCTGTCTTCTTTCATTTTTTCACTCTATTGCTTCTTCTCACTAGTAGCCGATGCTAATCAGAACGATACGGAACATGCTTGTTCCTGTTACCACATTTTTCAAATCTTCATCAACTTCATCACCTCAAGTATGTCAAGGTTGGCTCTCATATATTGTTTGTCCCATTCACCCTCACTGTCCAAGGTCTTTGACTTCTGTTATTCCTTGTAACTCTTTTCTTTCTCCCATCTATAACCTGTGGTGGTCAGAACGATACGAAGCACGCTTGTTCTTGCTATCACTTCTTCCAAATCTTCACCAACTTCAGCACCGCAAGGTAGACTCTCATCTTTTTACCCATTCTCCCTCGACAAAATCTTTACGATATTCATCTTCTGTCATTTTTATTTCTGTATAATTATCTTGCGTCTTTCACCATACGTAGCTTGTGCAGATTAGAACGACACGGAGTACGGTGGTTCTTGTCATCACTTCCCTCACAGCGCCACCAACTTCATCACCTTAAGATTGACTCTCATCTGTTGACCCGCTCTCCCTCGACAAAATCTTTCTTCTGTCCTTCTTTCACTATCTTGTTTTTCCCCCTGTAGCCTGTGCAGATCAGAACGACACGGAGTACGGTGGTTCTTGTTATCACTTCTCTCACAGCTCCACCAACTTCAGCACCGCATTATCACTATGTGAGGGTCGGGGAATGCATCTGGTTTACGTCGAGTCGGAGCAAGAACACGACTTCTTAGCCCTTAACCTCCTACCTGACGGCCACTACTGGATAGGTCTCTCACACATGACATGGCAGGATGGATCAAGCCCTGTATACAACAACATCCCAGATCAGAACTATGAGTTCGACGATGGGGGAAGCTGTTTCCAAGCGGCCTGGAGTTTTGGCTGGGAAGACATTAGCTGTTCCGACATGCATTATTACATCTGCGAGAATGAAGGTGGTAGGTTGATTTAGTAAACATTTGTCAAGATCTAGTGAAAACTTTGTCAAAAGTAACGAGATATAAATTTCAAGGAGTTTCCAGGTTCTGTGAAACATATGATACAGACTAAACTCTTTCATAGTTACAACTTAGTCATATTACCTTTACATGCTTTATAACCCCCTACCCCATCTAAAACATGGATCGACTCACTTGCGTTATGCTCTTGATTGGCACCGGACATGCTCGAAGACTATTGCAATCACTAAACGAACTCGGAAAGAGTAGAACTTAGCACTATATTTTTTTCCAAATGTAACCGATCATCTCAACGATAATCATTAAAAAAAGAGGATGGAATTCGTTTGTTACGGGAACAAAAGTTTTTATATATCCCTGCATGCAACGCATTTAGGTTGGCACGAGAGAAGTGGGCAGTCAAAGGTTAGGCTTCTATAAGTGCTGTAAAAATACTATGCTGGCAATGATAATTATTGTTATCGAATTTCTGTAGGTTGTGATTTAAATGTCCTCTCATACGGCGGGTCCTGCTACCACTTCGTCCAGACCAAGTCCAACTTTTCCTCTGCAAAATCAACATGCGAATCATTTCACGGTTGGCATCTCGTCTACATCGGCTCGCAGGAAGAACAAGACTTCCTTGAGAGGGAGCTACCGGACATGGTGGAAGGATACTGGATTGGGTTATCCAGTGTGACCTGGCTTGATGGTAGTAGTCTCACCTACAACAATTTCGGAGGACCTTATGTTTCGACGTTTAATGATCAAGGGATTGCTTTCCGAATTTCAAAGGGCTCTCGAGCATGGTACGATGTGAGTTACGATGGGAATTTCCGCTACATTTGTGAAAACGAAGGGGGTGAGTATGATAATAATCAAATTTCTAAGACATTTTTTTTTTGGGGGGGGGGTGTTTACATTAGTACCTGTTTACTCTTAATACCATCTTTTCTCTGTGCTTCATCAGAGATGTGGGTGTCCACTAAATTGCCTTTGTATGGCCCTATGTCACAATGGCAAACATGGACGGTTCTATAGACATTTATATAATTCTATATTCTTCCTTAATCTGTTAATTCAAGTTGTATTTGATTACTTTAGCAATTACAGGAATAATAATACCACGTGGTCAATCGATCTTCTCTATAGATCATAGCAATAAATGTCTTTGTTTTGGTTGGTTAGGCCATGATTCGTTCCTTTATCCATTTTTGTTAAAGCACGAACAACCAAACTGTCATCTTTTGGTATTTTCTTTTTCGAATATGCAAAATGTACGCAAAGTTTGCTCAATAAAGCCAACACGATTCGTATAAGTCAGACTTCCGTGCGACGGTTAGCATCGAAGTACAGAGTATCTTGAATACGACAATTTCCATGCATAGCTCGATTATTCAGTTAGTTCTAAGGACAATGAAACTCTCCCAATATTCTCCCGAAGCTGCCTGTGTTGGTGATGACATCGGACACAACGATTCGTGCTACCACTTTTCAGCGGTGAACTCCAGGTTCCCTGAATCAAGATCTACCTGTGAAGGACTCGGGATGCACCTGGTTTACATTGGATCTCAAGAAGAGCAGGACTTCCTTGTCAGCCACTTGGTGGACACCGAAGAATACTGGATCGGTCTGTCCAGTATGGTTTGGCTTGATGGCTCACATCTCGTTTACAATAATATCCCATACCATGACTATGCCTTTGATGACGAGGGAATATGCTTCAGGATGTACCCATCGGAACTGGTGTGGTACGATCAGAACTGTTCCGATAGCTATCATTACATTTGTGAGAAAGAAATCGGTGAGTAGGAAGAATGACGATTGTGGATCATGGGCAGTTGATCAAGGGGGGGGGGGCTTCTATGACCCCTGTTTTAAAAAGGAAATTCCAATGAAGGACATTTCCTGGGGTGTCTTGACAAGTCAAGGTTTTGTGTTGGAAATGTGGGCCTGCTATTTCTGGTAATTCATTGATCTGTTTTGATAAATCCAATCCTATACGAGACAACTTATGCTTGCCTACCATTTAACTTTTAAAATGGAATCAATGTAATGATAGTCGCTAGATATCACAGATAAGCATAATGAATGATATTCTCGTTACATTCTGATGATTTCATATTAATGAAGTAATGAATATAAGCATGACAATGGCTTCGAGTTTCAGATTACTTTGAACATTTAATGTCGAAACGAAATTCTGCAAATATTTAACATGTGCACATCTACCCCTGATTAGAAAACTGGACCTGCGTCACCTGTTTCATTTAAGTCCGGTTGCATAAAAAAATGCAATCAAACTATATATAAAAAGTCAATCGCAACTTCATTTTCAACCCATCAGAAGGCCACGTGTAGGATTTGTGCTTGATTTGATGAGTTCCATTCAAACAAGTCTTTCAGCATAGGGCACCAGGGGTACCCTGGCAGTT
This sequence comes from Lytechinus variegatus, assembly GCF_018143015.1. Classification (NCBI taxonomy): domain Eukaryota; kingdom Metazoa; phylum Echinodermata; class Echinoidea; order Temnopleuroida; family Toxopneustidae; genus Lytechinus; species Lytechinus variegatus. The sequence continues at coordinate 40,542,339 of NC_054747.1, read as the reverse complement.
TTGCAATAGTTTGAAAGTCACAAAAATGACATCCGTTATAAAGGTGAGTTATAGATATTAAAAGGCAGTCATAAAAGCAATAAAGCTGTTCTCAATCAAATATCTATTTCAATTAATGATAACAGATAAACAAGAACCAACTTCGACCGTACAGCCTTCATCCCATCAAGGTATGCAATGCATTTCCGACAAATGTTATATTATAACTATATCCCGGTTCTGTGTTGTCACGTGGTTTGCAATTCAATGTGATACACCATCATTAATCATAACATTCCACCTGGGATTCAATGGAATTAATATTAGAGGTAGGGCCTGTTTTTATAGAGTTGTGTTGAACCTCACGATAAGGAGTTTTCGCTTTTACTATGGGATAACTCTCTACAACGCATCGATCCCTTTGAAATGCAATTAAATTCACAATGGAGAGCTGAGAGGCTTTTATCGAAAGTTTGTGAACTGGGCCAGCAAATCATCAGAAGATTTACCGTGGAAGAACAATTGCAAATTACATGTACGTCGTTGTCCAGAGTCAAGAGATTTCTGTCCCGGTCCATCAACTTTCGACAAAAACCTTTCAGCTCTGCTCTCCCTGTTATTTGACTTGTATTTCAAAGGAATTGGTGAATTGTAGTTTCCTTCTAGGAAATGCGAAAAGTACAGAATGGCAGTTCGGAAGAACATATTGTGGAATTGCGTGGTACGTACGTGTTGGGGTCGTTCAAACGAGTACTGCACAGCAAGCAACAACAACGACAAATAATAATATTAAGTCATGGAAAAATAGAACAACGTATTGGTGAATATTTGACGAAAATTAGCAAATTAAAAAGTAATGAAATTAATGAATTTAAAATCTGTCAATGTGACAATTAAAGAGAGACACAAAGTATTTTATAAAACTTACTCGATTGCACCAATCACCGAGATTGCCTCTCATCAGGGTAATTGTTAGTCGGCTTATCTCCAATATCATTGAGTTTGTTTTTACATTTTGTTTTAAAATTTGCATTCAACAGCTCGTAGCAGATCGTCATTCAACAAACTTCTCGCCGTCAACTCATCGCTCACAGGAAGCCACGTGATTGCATCTCATAGCGTTCGTTCCATTACCAGATGCGCCAACTTATGTCTTGATGTGGAAACATGCTCATGTTTTACGTTCATCGAACACGAGATGGCGTGCTTACTTGGAGAAACGTGCGTGGTCGAAGACGACCTGAACTTTAACACAAAACAAGGGGCTATAACATATTCCCAACTACAGCCCTGAGAACATTATATCACGATAAAGCTTGCAAATTTTAAATGTTCATAAATAAACTGAGCCTGGATATTATACCGATGATTAAAGAGATCGAGTCGGTTGTAGATTAAATGACTGTTACACCAGGTGAATAAACCAATACAAGGAGACGGTTGAACAAACTGGTCAGGGATCAAAGTGGCCTTTAGACGAAGTGGCAATCCATGGTACTGCTGACAGGCCTGAGGATACGTAACCTTCTCATGTATTAAATGAGTTTTATGAGCAATTGACATAGTGGGAGGCGAAAGACTATTGACGGTATATAGGATCCTTGAAGAGACCCAAGATATGATATAACTGTCGTGCATTTTATATAATAATAATAATAATAATAATAATATAGGGTATTTCTATTGCGCACATATCCACCTTGTTAGGTACTCAAGGCGCTCCTACATTACCCGGCTAAGCTAGGCGTTCAGAGCGCACACAGCTTTTTAAGGAATTACTTCCTACCGGTACCCATTTACCTCACCTAGGTTGAGTGCAGCACATTGTTGATCAGTTTCTTGCTGAAGGAAATTACGCCATGGCTGGGATATATACCAAAATGTCCACAACAAATTCTCTTCATTTGCATTTTGTCGTGTTTGTATTTAACATTATTCTCATATCGTATCCATGTTATACTTAGTCACATGATGATCTTGTTTTACCCTGGCTTCTATTCAGTCAAGAATTTTGCTTAGGATGTCTGGCCTCTGCATTTTCATCATTTGTACTTGTTTATTCATGAATTTTATCAATGGAATTGTTTCTAGTGTAATCTAAATGCTGCATTGAAATATGTTTGTTTTATTTATTATCGCAGATCTTTATTTAGAACTTAATTCAGAAACTCCTGCAACCAATCAACATGATTTCGTTCATTTTATATTAATATCATGTGACAGACACTACTGTAACACGAATAATATTTAACCTCAATAAATTTAATCATGTTTAGTGATTGTTAATGTCAGTTCTCTGCTTCATTTTATCCACAATTCTGACAATTAAACGCGACACGACTGTTACATGAGCTTTTTAATATATTTTTGATCAATCAAAGAAAACTAGTTTTCAATCACTTCGGTTTATTGTAAAACCTTTTCCGTGTTCTCGTTAAAAGTGTGTGTGCATATGATGATGTGTGTATGTGGGTGTCAATGCATATGATATGAATATCCTATAGAACTCTCAAATTTAGAATAGAGAATTAACTTATTTTAATTAAATGGATGTTTGCCCAGACCACATTCGTTTCATGGCACCACCAAGTACCTGGGGATCAAATAGCCTGCAATTTGAAATCATTTATAAAGCCATGCAGGCATATTCATTCAGGTCACGAATCCCTTTTCAAGTTGGATATTTGATTTTAAACTGGTAGCCAGGCAATATCCTGAGGAACTGCAATGAGGTTGAGCGGGGCTGAGATTTGTTATATTTTATTTAGAATAAAAATACTCAAATGCAAGAATCGTATGGAAAATAATATTTTCAACGAGAGTATCACGAAATAGATTACTATTTGCTCAATACCGATTTCGTGGAAGGATTATCTTGCGTTCGCATGTGTCTTAAGTAGAGATATATCAGCATTCTCATAACACATTTACCAAATGGTGACGAGTTTCTAGAATGCAGAAGGAATATTTTTCATGATAGGAAGAAGAAGCCCATCCAGTTTGATATCATAGTGAGTTTTGCAATTAACCCACTGATTTCTGAGCTTTTTAATTGTTTGTTTTATTCATAATCGCAGATTTTTATTTAGAACGTAATTCAGAAACTCCTGCAAGGAATCAACATGATTTCGTTCTTTTTTTATATATCATGTGACAGATACAACTGTAACATTAATAATATGCATGTCATATTTAACCTTAATAAATTCATCGGCCCGTATTCTGAAGTCAGGTTTAACTTAAACTCAGGTTTGTGGTTTAAGTATGGACAGCCAATTGTTACATAATCACTAACAATAGAGATATCATACTTCAGCTCGTTCGGCTCTCAAATCATTCATAATTGTGTAGGAAGTATAAATAGATAATTGTCTTCACCATCGATCAATCAGGAAAGAGCACAGTAAACGTAAGAAACATACAACTTAATAAAAATTTTGATACTTTTGGCTTCCCATACTTTAAACCTGAGTTTAAGTTAAACCCGACTTCAGAACACGGGCCATCATGTTAAGTGATTGTTGATGTCGCCTCTCTGCTCTGTTTTTCATGAGAGGGAGAAGAAGCCCATCCAGTTTGATCTCATAGTAAGTTTTTCAATTAACCCTTTGATTTCTGAGCTTTATCATTACCATAGACATTGTACAGGGAACATTCGCGTCCGGTAGTCAATTTAGGATTAGATAACTATTGTACTTTTGCTGCAGGGTGTACTTGGTGGTCGTAAGAGCTAGTATAAATGGATTATTGCAGATATCGATATGTAATTCCTGATTTAATCTTTGTTAGATTAGTGAAAAACAGGTAGAGAGATATGAGAACGAAAAAGAAACTGGAATAGGTTTAACGTTGTAAATGGCATATAAGGTAGAATGACAGTGTCCGTCTACAGGTGTATATTCAAATTGAATCGGACTTTGATATACACTCTCTGGTCCATATTCTGAAGTCAGATTTAACTTAGACCATGGTCTAACTCTGTACTTAAATTATAGGAAGGCAAAAGTGTCAAAATTTTTATTAATTTTTATGTTTCTTATGGTCACTGTGCTGTTTCCTGATTCACCGATCAGCCGATAGTGGAGACGATCATCTATTTATACTTCCTACACAATTATGAATGATTTTGGAGCCAAATGGGTCGAAATATATCTCTACTGTTAGTGATTTCTGTGATAATTGGCTATTTATACTTAAACCACAACTTTCAATCTGAGTTTAAGTTAAACCTGACTTCGGAATACAGGCCAATATTTTTATTTTCAGATGGAGCTGACGTCGTTGATTCTTTTCTTGGTGGTTTTCAACCAACACATAACATTCGCTCTTCAGCAAGAAGGTAGGTACTACACCCCATTGTACTTTTTGCTCATTATGACATAGATTAAGATTCATTGATTTCCGTACAGATTCACGAGATCAATGACATAAGTATTGTGCTGCATCAAGGATCATCTATGAGTAACCCTATTCCATTTATCGTATATTTTCATTTTTTAGTTTATCATTTGTAAATCATATCTTCCTAAAGTTATATCAAACGTCATTTTTTTAAATAAATTTGTATACGATTTTATGTGATATATATGAATATAGAAAAAACAAGGATCCACATGATCATTCTATAAAAGAAATAATACAGTTTTTTTTTCATTAATATTAAATGCTTTCTTAAATTGATCTACAGGCAATTGATCTGTCAGTTGTCTGTATATACATAGCACTTAAAATCATAAACAGCATTGTCATTATATCTAATGTCCAGATGTTCTTATTTCCATTTCGTTATTTTGCAACTTGTGCAATAAACATTTGTTTTCATAAACGATTCATCCAATCATATAGACCATGGACCTTCTACAATGTCTACTCAGAGTAGTAGGTCCATGTATAAACTATGTTATGGTTAACCTCGGGGAGGGGGGGGGGGGGCACTCACATACATAGGTCGTGTCGCTTTGATCGTGTTGATGGCCCCCCTTTTCCAGACCTATTAAGGTCACTTTCCTAGATACTCCGAATGACAAAAGTTTCGTTCAGAAGCTGCCCCATCAAGCATGTCAAGGCCCTTGTTACGAAACATCTCCGTTCCCAAGCTGCCCAAAATATCCAGCGCGAGCACCGCAGATCTATATTGCGGCAAACACGGCTTCATATTCCCTTCATTAGAAGTATATATCAGATGAAACGAGAATATCTTGTCTTGAAATTATAAGAAGTGGTGAATCAATGATAATGATAATAAAAATTATCTTAAAAAACTACAATAATAATGATTCGGCATATTTAGCAAAGATAGCCTCTTCATTTCCGAAAACTGCTCCCCCAGTGGACCCCGCTATCATTATTACCCCAGCTAATAGGCGCTAAAGCATGATTCAAGAATTTCTATTCTTACCGGATACCCATTCACCTCACCGGGGTTGAGGGCAGCACGTAGGGGTAAATTTCTTGCTGAAGGAAAAAACGCCATGGCTAGGAATCGAACCCATTTCCTTCAGATTGAAAGACGAAAGTTATAACCACTAGACCATAACACTCCCATGATAATTATGTTGACTAAACTGGGGACGTCTAAGTGAGAGCTAGAGAACTCTGGTCAGACTGTATCAGATGAGAGTAAATGGAAAAGAAGACAAAGCGGATGAAGAACAAGTACCAAGTTACCATACTATCATCACTCAGCCACAGTAACCTGGTTCAGACAACAGGGATCCTGGTCGGAGTAAATTATATCATGCATGGATTGAAAAAAAAAATTATTTTATCATGACCAACACAAATGCTAGTTGCTCGTAGGTAGAGACACTCCCACCTTCCCCCGACCAAGATACTCCTGGAAATCGGTCATGTCGGTAGAAGTACCATGGTCGGGAAAGGTCGGCCTCTGTCCAGACGCGCACTGATCATGCTGATCCGACTTTTCTGCCGACTAGGCCTCCTCTGACATGTTTGACCAAAAGAGCCTTTGTCTTGGTCTAGATAAGAGAAATATCTTTGGAATTTAGATATGAAATCAATCAATCAGTGTTTCATTGTTCGAAAAATATTTATCTGAGAATAGAAATATTCCGAAAATTCATTGTCCCCACTTATTCGTGGGCCCGGCAGCCACTGTGCAGCACCAGTTCGAGGACGCTCCATGTATAATATCATTTGACTCTGAAAAGCATCCCTCGCGTCTGGACGAGGCTATAGATTTACACGAGCTTTCTTTACCTTCTTTACGTTTGTTGCCAGCATGCGAATCACATCTCACTGAATTCGAAGGCTCATGCTATTACTTCGCTCAAGGCAAAACCAATTTCTCAACGTCTAAGACATCCTGTGAGGATCTTGGGATGCACCTTGTCTACATAGACTCCAGATCGGAACAAGAATTCCTGGTGAACACCATGCAACGGGGCAATACATCCTGGATAGGGTTGTCCAGTTTGGTCTGGCTGGACGGGTCAGGTCTAAGCTATAGTGACTTCGGACGTGGGGCATTCGATGATGGTGGACATTGCTTCAGGATAAAAGATTCTGATGGTAGATGGTATGATAGAAGTTGTTCTTTCCCGTATAGATTCATCTGTGAGAAACAGGGAGGTGAGTAATCAATTTTGGTGGTGTAAAGGCGACCTCACACCTTGCGATTGGTCTGCGACTCAATTTTGGAATTAAACGTAGTAAAACTTGATGCTAATATTGAGACTTCGAATAACTTACTGTGTAACCTTCAGAATCATCTTACGAATCCCTATTTTCAAATCTGTGACTATATGCTCACATTCTTCTTAGAATAAAAGCAAATTTTATATCTAGTCATAGCAGTCATACGATTGGCTACGATTTGAAACTAATTTGGCCTTTACTCCAAAATAAAGACTTTAGAATCTTACAAAACTGTATTTTTTCAATTAATTTTAACCTTAAATAAAATTACATGTTCGATTCACATTTTCAGAAAAATAGCAAAATGTGATTTGTTCCAAAATCGGATCGCAAACAGACCCCGGGGGGGGGGGGCACTTCCATTCACGAGTGGATACCATGCGCGACCAAAGGGTCTCGAAAAGCACCCTAAACACGTAATTTCTATATTCTGAAAATGAACCCCTTAACAAGTATTGGCAGGGGCGTAGATAGCGGGGGGGGGGGTGGTGTGTACAACCATCCCCCCAGGTTTCTATGGGGGAAGAAGCAAAACTATACAGTAATAAAGCAATGAATGCTATTTAAAATCAATCAATAATAATAGCAGTAATAATCATAACGTACAGCAATGACAAACATGATAAAAATTGGACTTTTATTCAGAGTCAATCATCTTATATGCATTTACAACTTGCAAGTTTTAAGTAATAACAACTGTCTTGCGTCGTCATATACATTTAAGGATCGTTATTCAGAGTTTTACCAAGTACATTTCCTTATAATCATTAAGTATTTGCAAAGGAGATAAGTTCAAAATATTTCATTACAGATTTAAGAAAGTGTCGCTTAATCACTCCCTTTCAGAGCAATTGCTTTCATAACACATTAACACTGTTCAAACGAATTAATAAGAAATTACCTATACACATACACTGACCCTTTTCCCTGCTGGCCATGTCCTCAACCCCTACTTTGCAAAGGAAAGGTGAAAATTTTCAGTCTCTAAGGAGCGAATTAGTAAATGAATGATTTTGGAATGAAAGTGCAAATTTTGGATGGCCTCAGTGATATCCGAGGTTTTTTTCACTCAATATTCACTCCTTAAAGAGTGAACTATTTCACTAATTTTTTTCAGAGTACTTTGCGCTTTTCAAAGAAGGTAGAATCATCAAATATATAGACATGCCTTAATTCACGAAGGCAGATTGAATCAATCCATGGATAAGATTAATTTATGGTCTAAGTTAGCGTTCATACTTTTGTACTTATACATGTACTGATTATTGAATCGTTCAAGAGAATAGGAACTTAGCAAGTATGTTCCTTTCGAGCGTGTTACCTGATACTGCCATATGAAGCATTAGTATGCCTGTTTTTCCTTCATGTTGGGCATTATAATCCTTTACTGTTAAGGACTGTTTTGCATAACTATATTGGGTGAAAATAAACGTCTTCCAGTTTCAAGAAGAAGTAAGTCGAGGCGCAATGTATTTTGGAATTACTTATACCAGTGATTTCTGTACGTGCGCAGTCTTCTAGGTTTGAAGGTTATAAACTGTTACATTTCCTTACCTATGTTTTTATCATAATCATCATAACAAGGTACATAATAAGAAATGAATCGAAATTATAACAAGTTACTATCTATACAGTTTACTTCCGACAACCCGGTGAGGTTTATTTCATTTCCATACTTAATTCAATTAAGCCTTTGTAATCATGGTAATTTTAAACAGAGTGTGCTTATCATTTTAGTGTCCGCATATCTGCACGTGGATAAGAAATATAATGTTGAGCTTTTTTTATTTTACCCCTATTACTATAATTGTAATTGATATTTTTTTAGTTATTTGGCTGTTTATTTGTTTATTTCTTTAGTTGTTGATTCATTCGTTTGATCATTAACAATATCGCTACTTTTAAAAGAGTATACTACTATACTAGTAAAATAAGGAATACTAGTTATTCTAGATCAAGTTTAGCAGGACTGTCATGACCAAGATGATAACTAGACATCCGACAAATGACATTTCTCTTATGATCATCTTTACTCATTGTCATTAATCAAACAAAAGATTACTGCCATGAAAAATGTGCAAGGAAGTTTGTTTACTACTGGATGCCCTGTTTATTGCTGAAAGCAAAGTGATTAAAAGACACACGAGATAATCCATGAGGCAGATCGTGTTATTTTGCCATCTTTAACTCGTCTGCTTTGGCCCATGATATTTTGTTTTTATCGAGTACGTTATCTCCTTCATTCTTTATATTTATATATTAATTATATATATATATATATATAAAGTATGACCCAGCTAGGGATCATCCCCCCAAGGTCCAAGGACCTGTCTACGCCACTGAGTATTGGCGTGTGAAACCCTACCCTTAACAAGTATTGGAAACAAAAACGATACTCTTGGCAAATATTCCCTGAAATGAACCCCTAAACAAGTACAGGAATGTTTTATTGTTACGGTTCCTTCGGTCGTCGGCTTTACCTTATTTGGTTTAGTACGACCCCACTTCTACACCTCGCGCAAATCGGGCTCTAAAGAAGAAGTGTTGGGGCAAAAATGACATCCTTTATAAAACATTTTAATTTTGTTTTATCATCCCCGCAAATTAGACCCTAAACACGTAATTTTCCTAGCGAAATGGATACCCTTTTTTCATTATTTTTGTGTTTTTGGCACCCTTATCACGTTACGTACGTAACGTGCCCTATCGTGAAAAAGACATCCTTTTTACGTGTTTTTTTGGTCGCGCATGGTATCCACTCGTCAATGTAAGTGGCCCCTCCGGGAAACAGACGTAAGGTGTGCGGTGGCCTTAACATAAAAATAAAGCATAAAGAGAAATAAAGACCTGCGTCATTGCCGGTTTCCCCTTTATTTTCATTTGAATTATTCGAGGCAAATTGGAAGTAAAGAATGAAATATGATTACCTTTAGGCCCACATTAGCGATAAGATAATGAAGAAGAGGGATATATACGCAATTTAAGAGTTTAATATGCAGGAAGTAAAGACTCCAATTCCATCTTGGGTTCACATGGTTGGTAAGGAGTTTGTGTTATCTAGAATTGCCATTTCCATTGTGGATTTTCAACTTAATATCTTTTCCTCGCTTTCTTTTTTTCTTTGTTTCTCTCTATAATTGTGTCTGTCGGCACGTCTGTTTGCCCCCCCCCCCCCCTCCCTTCTCCTTCGCAAAACATACAATAAAAAAATTCAGTATGTGGTCCGGAAGTACCTTTTTATGCTCAAGCGGTATATGCTGGTTCTTGCTATTACTTCTCTCTAAGTGAGTCCAATTTTAGCAGCTCGATGACTCGATGTGAAGATCTGGGGATGCATCTTGTCTTCATTGAGTCGCGAGAGGAACACGATTTCTTGCGATCGAACCTCTACTACAACGACCACTGGATAGGTATCTCACCAATAACCTGGTTGAATGGCTCAACTGCTACCTTTAACAATATCCCTGATGGGTATACTGATTTAATACATAGAGGGCAGTGCTTCCAGGTGAAATGGAATTTCGGATGGGAGGACACCGACTGTTCCAACCTACACTATTTCATTTGCGAGAAACATGAAGGTGGGTGATCTGATGTGATCCGGGGGGGGGGGGGTCTCCGTCACTTTCATCGACGAATGGATACCATGCGCGACCATGGCGTCTCGAAAAGCACCCTAAACACGTAATTTCCATATTCTGAAAATGCACCCCTTAACAAGTATTGGCGTGTGAAACCCTACCCTTAACAATTATTGGAAACAAAACAATACTCTTGACAAGTATATTCCCTTAATTGAACCCCTAAATAAGTATAGCGACATTTCAATTGTTAAGTCACGGACGACGTCGGTCGTCGGTACCTATATATTAAAGGCCGGGGTTTAGTACAGCCCCACCTCCCCACACCTCGCGCAAATCGTACTCTAAATACGTTGACTCTTGGGGAAAAGTACATCCTTTATAAAACATTTAGTCTTAATTTTTTATACCCTTGTAAATTTTACTCTAAACAAGTAGCTTTCCTTGTAAAAATAGATACCTTTTTATTATTGTAGTGTTTTTGACACCCTTATTACGTTACGCACATTTACGTAACGTGACCTGACTTGAAAAAGACATCTTTTTTACGTGTTTTTTTTTACGTGGTATCCACTCTTCAATATAAGTAACACCCTTCACCCCCCACCCCCGGGATGCGATTCGAAAGAAAAATTGAAATGTGACAAAGACAACATTAACACAATATTCATTAAATCTTTTATCTAATTTCATATGGCCGCACTTAAACAGTATTTCTTATGACATTGTTGAAAGGTGCTGTGAAAAGAAAAATGCCTTCTTTGCACAACTTTGCATCTGCATTTATTGAGTGAAAAATTATGAGAAAAAAGTGTTAAAATTACCACTTTCAAACACCCTTTCTGTAATTATTTCATATGTCCTCTACAACATGAAAAGGTTATTAATTAACATCATTTAGTGTCTTCCTTTCTCTCTTCTGTCACAGAGGTCGGACCCGACTGTGGACCAAGTGACCTGAGATTCTCACACTCCTGCTACGTCTTTCACGAAACAAAGTCCACCTTCTCCTCTGCAAAACTGTCGTGCGAAAGTGTTCCTGGACGGCATCTCGTCTTCATAGGTTCTAACGAGGAACAGGAATTCCTGGAGGCGAACCTTCCAAACGACGGGGAAGGGTATTGGATAGGATTATCTAGTGTAACCTGGACGGATGGGTCTGGTCTGACGTACAACAACTTTGGCGGGCCATACATTTCCTGCTTCAATAATGACGGGGATAAATTTCGTCTGGTAGAGGGTTCTCGAGAATGGCATGACTGGTGGAATGACTATTTCCTTTTCATTTGTGAGAGGGACTTACGTGAGTACTATAAAACTAGACTAATACTGGGAAAACAGATTGTCTCACACAGTGTGCTATAAAAGTGTGTTCACAGTGTGGTCACAATGTTGAACATTGTGTTCACAGTTTGTTGTATCCAAAATGTTAACATAATGTGTCCCTAGAGTGTGTTCAGGTTGTGTCACAAGTTTGTTCACCGTGTGTTCACAGCATTTCCCAAGAGTGCGTTCACAGTGTGTTCATGGGGTGTTTACAGCGTGTTCATGGTGTGTCGCAGTATGTCCTCAGTGTGTTGACAATGTGTTCAGTGTATACAGTATGTCCAAAGTGTGTCATTCAGTGTGTGCTCACAGTGTTGATCACTTTGTGAAATCACATTTACACAATTAATTTGAGAAGTTCAAAGGCGCATTATCGTCTGTTATCACGAGGAAACTGACACCATTCGGCTATAATTCACACAGAGAAGAACGACATTTTGACCTGTCCAGTAGTGCAATGCCACTGGATAATGCTTCAACGTATTACAATGGCAATAACAGTGTGAATCACATTTTCTAAAACTCCGCTATCTGAACACTATCACTTCCGCCGTGTCCACAGTCTGGAATAATGTCCACACTAATGAATTTGAGCATTTATACAGTTAGTTCAACACACAGTGTGGACACACTGTCATGACGGTTAACGCACTGTGGGGCAATGTATATAATAACATAATGTATGATAATATAAGGTTTTATCGGTCGGTGGTGCTGAAGCTGCCGACTGACGCTAATCAATATGACGTGTGTTTTGGAGTTCTTTTTTTTCTCATTTGTATTTTATCTATTTTATTTGTTAAAATATGAATCTCTTTATATTTTTGCAGCTTGTAGTGGAACCTTGATGAATGGAGTAGAGCAAAACGGTTCCTGTTACTTCTTCTCTGACGTTAAATGGGACTTCTTCCAGGCTGACAATTTCTGTAAGTACCATGAGATGAATCTGGTGTCGATTGGATCACAGGAAGAGCAAGACTTCCTGGTCACTCATCTTGATGATAACGAAGACTATTGGATCGGTTTGAATGGCATATCCTGGCTCGATGGCACATCTCTTGTCTATAATAAATTTCCATATAACGGTTCTGTTTTTGACGACGAAGGTCGCTGCTTCTTTATGCATCCAACCGATCTGCCGTGGTACGACGAGAGCTGTTCGGCTAGCAGCCATTACGTGTGTGAAAAGGAAATCGGTAAGCCGTATGTATTATAAGGGAAAAGCACCCAGTGTTCTTTCTGGTTCATGTTGGCTTGGTCTACAAGCAGGTGGTCATTTGGTATTATTCTCAGATTGTCGAATACCATGTTGACTGTGAATTTGTTCTAATTGCCGCTTGATCTATACTTGGTTTAACACGTACCACTTAGTATAATTTTCATTAAGCCTATTCTAATGCATAGTAGTGGAGATGTCACCTAATCTAGGTTTTTCATTAGCTGGTATAGTAGGTGAAAAAACAAAGCTTTGTTGCGATGTATTTAGATTATATAGTACTTAAAATGAAGTGAGGTTGAATATACGAATAAAGAATTATGACATTGTCCAACCGTTTTGTAGAAACCTTTTTCACATCTAATGTCAAAGACCAATGGCGTCTCCCTTACGAAGACAAGTTCAACGAACAAGAGAAATGAGAGATAAGGATAGGGAAAAGGGTGAAACATGGTGAAAGGTGGAATATCCTGTATATCAAAATCTCAAAATCACGTCTTCGCCGCTCACGACTCTTTGGTTATTACGCCCATGGTCAGACCGTCAGGGCGATTTCATCTTATGTTCCGAATACAGTGCGTCCCAGAAAAAAACGAAACCGAGATTGAGCGACAATTGATCATAACTTAACCACAAATACAATAGACATATGACCTACCAACGTAAAGCTTAGAATCCCCTTTTTCATCTGATATTACTTGCATTTACGCATGGGTGAGCAAAAAAATCTGAAGAAAGGATGACATAAACTCACTTGGCGGGGGGGGGGTATCTGGGTTTCAAAAAGAAAATCACATGACTAAAAAGTTCAATATCTGATCTTTTTTTATACCTTAATTACAAAATATGGTCAAGAAGTAAACAATGCTTGCATTTCCATAATTTCATTAAATAAACGGTTTCCATAGAAGCTATCGCATGGTTAAAAAAAACTTAATGCATGGCTGATAGTCAACAAAACGGAGTGTCGAGTGAGTAAAACCTCTTCATTTTATGAAATTATTGTAATTCAAGCCTTATGTCAAATAACCAGAACTTTGTTATTTTTTGTCCATTTTCTGTAATTGAGGTATCAAATTAAAGAGCAGATATTGAACTTTTTAGTAATGTTTTCTTTTTGAAAAAAAGATAAAGCCAGCAAAAATGACTTTTTGGTATCCCCTCTTCAAATTGTTTTTGCTCACTTAAGCTTGAATGAGGAATAATTTAAGTAATATGAAAGAGGAAATTCTAAGCTTTACAATGGTAGGTCATTTGTCTATTGTATTTGTGATTAAGTTATGATAAATCATCGATAAATCTCGGTTTCGTTTTTTTGTGGGACGCACTGTATATCGGTGTGCAGATAATGCATTCTTTCAGTGAAGTTATTTGGATTCAATTCAGTGACATCAACTGCATGAATTATTTGAGAAACACTGCCTAATCGAATCTTATTTTCATTCTATTGAGCAGGGGAAACCTCCACTGACGGTGGGCCAGTACAGACTTCTGATTTGCCATCCAGCAAAGGTAATTAGCCAGAGTTCAACATTTTTTGTCAACTATCCTATCCGTGTGCTTACATCCTGAGTAACATTGCGTTGTTGGATGACCCCCCCCCCCCTCCCGAAGATCTGTGATTAATGATCACCTCATAATCAATCAATCAATAAATAAATAAATGATAATGTTCTTGTTTAGCGTATATCACATCATGATTTCACGTTCCTAAGCGCTTCTAAAAAAAAATTGGATATTACTACTCTGGTTTAGCCCCGCATCCTTTGATAGCGCGGAGGCATTTCAACCAATAACTTCCTACCAGGTACCAATTCACCTCACCTGGGTCGAGTGCAGCACAATGTTGATGAATTTCTTGCCGACTCAATTAATTACGCCATGGCTGGGATTCGAACCCATGACCCTCTGCTTTAAAGTCAGAAGACTAATCCACTGGCCCACAACGCTTGATTACATGAAAAAATGTGAGAACATGGCAGCCTGGTGACATCTTTAGAATATTTTAAAGGACAAGTCCACCCCAACAAAAACTTGATTTGAATAAAAAGAAAAAAAAATCAAAAAGCACAACACTGAAAATTTCATCAGAATCGGATGTAAAATAAGAAAGTTATGGCATTTTAAAGTTTCACTTATTTTCAACAAAATAGTTACATGAACGAGCCAGTTACATCCAGATGAGAGAGTTGATGACATCACTCACTATTTCTTTTGTATTTTATGATATGAAATATGAAATATTTTGATTTTCTCGTCATTGTCATGTAAAATGAAGTTTCATTCCTCCCTGAACACGTGGAATTCCATTATTTTAACATTTTGTGCTTCAGGCAAGGAGGTCCTAATTGTCAAATTCGTAAAAATTGAAATATTGTATAATTCAAACAATAAAAAACAAAAGAAATAGTGAGTGACATCATCGACTCTCTCATTTGGATGTAACTGGCTCGTTCATATAACTATTTTGTTGAAAATAAGCGAAACTTTGAAATGTCATAACTTTCTTATTTTACATCGGATTTTGATGAAATCTTCAGCATTGTGCTTGTCTGATTTTTCTCTATTGATTCAAATCAACATTTTTCTGAGGTGGACTTGACCTTTAATAGTCTGAGATGTAAGAATGTCCCTTAGATTCATGTGTGCACTCAACATGCCTTGTGCTATATGCTTCTCCCTATTCCTCACGTATTGTCCTAACATCATTAACGCCTTCATATGCATCTGTCTTTATACAGGCATCGGTAGATCAATGTCCATCAAACTTGTTGCTGATGACTCTATTCTCAAGGAACGTCATGTGCTTGCTTCACACCGTGTATCATCAGTCAGTCGATGCGCTAGACAATGCCTTGCTGAAGAGTGTTGTTCCTGCTTCACCTTCATCGAACAAGAGAGGGCGTGCTTACTTGCTGTTGCTTGCGAGACTGGTGACGAAGTGAACTATGAGCCGATGCAAGGGGCTCGAACATATTCGAAAGTGTAGATTGAAAGGGACTAATGGTACAAGCATGATTCAATTTTAAGAAGTACAAGTCGAACAAGATCAAGTTTTAGGTCAAATAATTTCTGAAGTGGGCAACGAATAAGAACGCATACAGCAGCATTGGTAGAACACACTAAATAATCTATGATGTACATTTATGAGACGTATCGAATTGTCAGCTTTAGTCGGTGTAAAGGTCCTTAGTCTAGCGAAATGCCTCAATTATCACTATGCCCGTCTTGTATTCCAGCAATGACACTCCATTTCATTTTTTGATAACTCAAAACCGTAAGAAGTCCTAACATGAACCAATATCATTTCCCCTTCGGTGTATTTGGCTTCTTTTCCAAACTAACGTTTGAGAGAAATAAAATCAAGCAATGAATGAATTCAAAGCTAAAATTCATCATTTGTATTGTTCCAGTTGTCATGCTTGACACTAATTTAGCCAAATACAGTTCATTCGCTGGCATTTACTACTCTGTTCAAGTTATGTATTTGAATGTTTGAATACCGTTGAAATAATCGCTCTAATTTTGCAATGTTTATTATTGCTGTCTTCGCAGTTCGCATTGTTGACACATGTCATTTTGAATGTTTTTTTCTTCATGTAGATAGACGGTCCATGCATTGGCGGCGGAAGCCAAAAAAAAAAAGGGGGGGGGACCACCACACAAAAAAGGTTTTCAACCACAAATTATAGGGGGGACGCAGGAGAAGAATTGATAAGCAAAAAAAGTTTAGGGGGACACGTCCCCCCCCCCCCCCCCCCCGCTTCCACCGCCTATGGCTCCAAGTGAGATCAAACGTTGTTGAATGGGCTACCCTTTAGATAAACAATGATAATAACAAACAATGAATATTAATAAGAAAAAATCAGTATCCAGTATATTTAATCAAGAATCTTGTGTCAAAGCTGCTATATTTTTTTTACATTTCTTCAGTTCGTAATCCATGTTGATAACGTAACCACAAAAACGAACCCTCCCGGTTTGGACAGCTCATAAATGATCGTTTAAAAGAAAGAAAAAGAAAGGAGCGCCAAGACAACAGTGAGTTTGTGAGATCTTCGGAATTGTGAAAATAAGAAAAAAAATATTTTTTTGCTGGATTAGGCTCTAAATGATACAATATGACGGTTAAACTTCGTCATTCCGAAGGTTCGTAATTCCGAAGATTCTTTATTACGAAGGTTCGTAATTCCGAAACACGTAAAGTGCCTATACCTCCATGTTCGTTAATCCGAAAACGTAAAAGGGTTCGTTAATCCGAATATTTGTGGCGTTATTCCGAAGGTTCGATAATCTGAAAACGAAATAAGGATCGATGTTCCAAAGGTTCGTTAATCCGAAAACGAAATAAGGTTCGTTGTTCAGAAGGCTCGTTAGTCCGAAAACGAAATAAGGTTAGTTAATCATTACAATTTCGGACTAACGAACCTTCGGAATTACGAACCTCATTTCGTTTTCGGATTAA
The DNA here is from genome assembly GCF_018143015.1 of Lytechinus variegatus. Classification (NCBI taxonomy): domain Eukaryota; kingdom Metazoa; phylum Echinodermata; class Echinoidea; order Temnopleuroida; family Toxopneustidae; genus Lytechinus; species Lytechinus variegatus. The sequence goes on along the minus strand of NC_054747.1, from coordinate 40,525,115 downwards.
CGAACCATCGGAATTAGGAACCTCACTTTGTTTTCGGACTAACGAACCTTCGGAATTACGAACCTCATTTCGTTTTTTGACTTACGATCTTACGGAATTACGAACCTTTGGAAATACGAACCTTCGGAATAGCGAAAATTCGGAATAACGAGCTTCGGAATTACGAATGTATGCGGAATATGACAGTGATATTGCCAATAACTTTATGCGATTAGCAATCATGGCAAAGGCAATAATGTGGTGCATTTTATGAAAGTAATGACACAATTCCGTTTTCCAATGGCAATCAAAGATACAGTCACGTCAAATTCAAGAGCTGACAACATCTAAAAAATTCATTTATTTCATGTCATTTGACAGAACATCAATATATTGAGAAAATCTGCCCAACTTTGGCAAAAGGAAGCAAATGACAGATCTGTCGAATTTGAGTTATTGTTGTTTCTGACACCCCTTTGCATGTTGCACGTTCAGGCAAAATTTGGGCAAGAAATGATCGTTCTATGGAAAGATATTGACGAAAATATGTTGTTAAATTGCAATGACGCCTATGTAAGTGACAAACACATATTGCTAATTTACAACAAATTATATTTTGGAACTTGCTCCCTTTTGTCAAAGTACGGCAGAAATGCATTTTCAATGAATGTGGCGTTATCCTTATCACCAATATTAATTGTTAATAAATCATATTCCATGCAACATTTCTCTCCTACAGATTTGTCAGTAAGTAATAACGGGATATGAGATTGAGTGAGTAATTAATAAAACGTTTATGCCTGTCAGTGTAGCTATTGTGCTCAACTCTCAAAATGTCTTTTTTACAATGTTTATAATGAATGACTTTAGCAAAAAAATAATCTCTTGTCACACGAACGAGAACACGAAGTAGATTGACTTTAGTAAGAACCTCTGAATATCGCATATTATTATCGAGGTAAAGCGTCTCATATCTCTGTCGGATCGACAAGTTGAAGACATTTCAGCCAGGCCAGTCAAGTGTGAAAGGTAAGTAAATAGTGAGGAAAAATGGTTTTTAAAGATATTTATGTTAACATTCGTTATTTGATATATTTTGTATATAGTCTTGGATGTTCAGCAACGTTATGAAAATATTAGTAGGTTGTCTGAAATATATGCTTTCAAGGGATAGTTAATATCTGAGAAAATATTCGAAAGGGTGTAATTCTCTATTTGTTTCTCTTTTAGAAGGGAAAAAATAGTTCACATACAACTTACACTGAAGATAAATAGTAGCTGTAACAAATCGCTTTGCGTTTTCGCTGATAGATTGTTAAAGCGACAACGAGCATTCCTACGCGACGTTTTCAATTTTTTAGAATGTTTCTAGTACGAAAAGGTAATAAATCTGTGTTTTTTAATAATCTGCTTATTAGTGTTAGTGTTTTTAGTGTTAGTTTGATCATTCTGAAATGAATGTTGAGATGAATATAGTACGGTGTACAGGCTTTTCTTGAGCGTGTAAGATTTCACAAATTTGTGGTAACACATTTTGAGAACTGTCACGCCATTTACCAATTACTATATATTTGGACAAGGTTATATAGAAGAACAGCAATATATAGAGTCAGTGACCGAGAATGGACATGATGGAAGAACAAAAATAATAAAAATCTGTTTTACGTGGATGGGTTCTAGGATGCCGACATTGTAGGTTAATAAAACAAATTATTAGGATCACAATTCATTTATAATAATTGATGTACATGATTGCGAACATCGAGACATAAAAAACAGCAGAGAAAAGCCCATTGAATTGTTCTAGTGAAGATAAGATCACGGTGCAATCTAATGACAAATTAATTTAACAACACTGTATTGTATCTGTATGATTCATTTTCAGATGGATGTTATATTTTGTATTTTCACGGTTCTTATCACCCAACATTTCTCATTTTTTTATCAGCAAGTAAATGCACAAGGTAATTCCACTACTAGTTGTAGGAGTAGTAGTAGTAGTTGTTGTTGTTGTAGTTCCACTTCTGCTTGTACACTTCTAATGATCTTCATTATACCACAAACACTAAAAATGCTACTGCTATTACTGATATGCTGGTACTGCTCTTATTGATATGCTGTTATTTCGTCGGTGTTATTATAAACAATAAGATTGCCTTATATTCTATTACTATAAGAAAAGAAAAAGGAAACAGTAATAAAGCAGTATACTGTAGTCACTGTTATGATAATAATAATATAGAGTATTTCTAAAGCGCCAAATCCACATTGATTATGTGCTCAAGGCGCTGAAATATACTTGGCATATTATTATTACCCCGGCTGTAGCTGAGCGGCCATATAGGCGCTAAAGCATTCAAGGAATAAATCCTACCGGGTACCCATTCACCTCACTTGGGTCGAGTGCAGCCCAATGTGGATAAATTTCTTGCCGAAGGAAATTACGCCATGGCTGGGATTCGAACCCACGACCCTCTGTTTGAAAGTCCGAAGACTAATCCACTGGGTCACAACGCTCCACGTTATTCGGAAATCCATGTACATGAGACATTATAGATATCCTGCTCAGTGTTTCGGCTCCCCATACCATACAAATCTTTATGTGTGATTTTATTTTTGATCAGATGCCGAATGTAGTGGAAATGGGTACATCGTGCACAACGGGTCTTGCTACTTCTTCTCAAACATCCAATCAAATTTTAAGACATCGAATCTATTTTGTAAAGATCATGGAATGCACTTGGTTTCCATCCAATCTTCTGACGAGCAGGCGTTTCTTGTCAAAGAGATCACGAAGAGAAGTACCGAAGATTACTGGATAGGTCTATCAGGGTTCTCATGGTTAAATGGTTCTCGTCTGTCGTATATTAACTTTCCAGCAATCAACAAGGCTCTTGATGACGGCGGAAGGTGCTTCAGGCTAAGAGCCAACAAGAATAATTGGCATGATGATACTTGTTCCGATCAATTCAAATTTATCTGTGAAGTGGAATGTGGTAAGCAATGCAAATGTCGTTTACACTGTTTCCGTTGTCTTTTTTAAGCAATAGCTAAACTGCTAAAGTATATGTTGAAAGAGAGATGTTTTGATACTAGTATCCAGAAAAACATACTCTCGTCTATCGTAATGGTACAATCTGGGTTCGGTTTTAGCTCCACGTGCCACATTAGATTGGTAGGAAGAACACCCTGTTATTTTTCCTTTCTTTCTTTCTTTCTTTAGCATGTTTAAAGAGGGATACCCCTTCGAAATGCTTTCGCTTGCTTGATTCTTGAGGTAGATAACATGTCTTTTGTATGAAGAAAAGAATCCTTCCTTGGAAAAAAAATATATACGGGGTTCCATATGATAATAATAATAATAATATTAACATTTGTAATGCGCCGGTATCGATCATAAAAAAATGCTCATGGCGCAATAAATAAAAGAAAAGGAAAGGAAAAAGAAAGGAAGGAAGGAAGGAAGAAAACCTACTAAAAAGAGGAGAATAACAATTACCTAAAAGCTTGCGTGAATAACCAGGTTTTAAGAGAACTTTTGAAAGTGGTGAGACGAAATATTGCGGATTTCTATTGGCAGTTTATTCCATTAGAAAGGCCCAGCATGTTGAAATGATCGACCCCCCCCCCCATGAATTATGAGATTGTGGTACAGCGAGTAAGAATGAACTAGAAGACCTAAGGTTGCAAGAGGGATTGTATGGAGTAATCAAGGAAAGTTGCATTGAGGTGCAGTTGATCTCCTTTTCAACATGTTCAAAATGCCATGAATAATCAATGCTGCTCATTAATTGCTCTTACAAATCTCGATATAAATATCACCAATTTAACAAGTTCGATCTTGGATACAAAAATCAGTAGAAAAAAGAATACCAATAATGCTACTGTGACCACTGGCGGATCCAGGGGGGGAGGTGCACAACAGGCCCGTACCCTACCCCCCCCCCCCGTGTGAGGCGCAATAAAAATTCGTTATGTAAAAATGCCATTAAAACAGCAGTTTGCCACACACCCCCCCCCCCCCTCCTCCCCCCCCCCCCCCCTTCGAAAGTGAAGACCTTTTTTTTGCTTGTCAATTTTTTTTTTTCGTGGACGAAATCCAATTGTTTGTTGAAACCTTTTTTTTTTGCTTGTAAAATTTTTCCTTCGGAAAATAGCCCCCCTTCGCAATATCCTGGATCCACCCGCCCCTGACTGTCAATAGAAAGTATCTGTGAGTCACAAATACTTACTATGGTCACAGTGGCAAAAGTCATTCATTCGATGTTACGGCCGGAATAAGGTGTGGGTTCAAAATTCGATGTTGTAATGAATTTAATTTGCATTATTAACTTTTTATTGTTGATGATTGGTGATTTGTGATTTTTTTTACCTGATTGCTAAAAAAGCATGAATGCTTGTAAACAAGCAACCAGAACACCGACGGCTTAAGGTCCCCTCCGAGGGACCTGGTACTGATGATTAATGCCTTACCAAAGGGCACTAGCGCACCAAGTGGGAATCGAACCCGGGTCAACGGAATACGAATCCCCGCTCTACCGACTGAGCTATCGCGCCTCCTCATTGTTTGAAATTGAGGCGACACTCCGAAAAGCCCAACATTTGTAACGGATTGGTTCAAGCGAAATGAATCCGTTACAGGGATTGGGTCAACGGCATTCTGATTTTTTATGCTTTTTCTTCCAACTTCAGATTGCCCACATCTCATGGGGGAGTTGCCAGATTACATGTACATGCATGACCAGTCCTGTTATTACTTCTCTCCGCTCGCTGATGACTTCAACGCTTCAAAATCAAGATGTGAAGGCCTTGGAATGCATCTCGTGTACATCGAATCCGAGGATGAGGAGCAGTTCTTGGTCTCGAATCGTGAAAACGGCGCTGACTATTGGATAGGATTGGCCAGGGTGGGCTGGCTAGACAGGTCACAGATCACCTACAACAAGTTCCAGGAACTTCAGAGCACGTTCGACAGTGGTGGTTCGTGCTTCCGGTTACGACATCCAGAGTTTGACTGGCACGAAAGTACCTGTGGTTCAACGCATCCCTACATTTGTGAAAAGGCGTTCGATGGGCAAGGTATTTGGGAGTGTTCGCACCGTGAGGCAAAACGCTTTCAAGAACATATAAAATGTATTGTCTAATGCCCTTTAAGACAATGACCAACCAAGAAGTCTTTGTCGGAAATTTGTGAATCAAAACGACAGTTCCGTCATGGACAGTTAGACTCGGAACAACCGACATGAAATAATAAAATATTTGCAATTTCTCGTTAGCCTTCAAACTTATATCGGACGAACTTCGTTTCCGGTTCAACTTTTCGACAATGACCTCCAGGTGTTCTTGATCATTTGAAGGACATTTTCCATTTCATTTGCTGAGCTCTTGAACACGCTTTGCTTTTTATTTCAATCTTTATTGATCAAAATATAAATCACAATATATAAATCAAACAAATTAACAAGCTATTTACATGATTAAACAAAGCAGCATTCGTGTATAATACCAGTTTATAAAGACAGATACAAAAGACAAATTAAATATCACCCAGAAGGAAAAACCAGTTCCACTGGACCAGTTAGACCAGTATAATTTTAACTGGTAACTCTGGAAATTGGAACATCGGTTTACTGGTCTAACTGGTCATACTGGTCCAGTTAAAATTTTATACTGGTCTTGTTTATGGTGGTTGTTGCTGGTCTCAATGGTCTTAATGGTCTTAATACTGGTTTCACTGGTCTTCATACTGCATTCTAACTGGTCCTCAAACTGGTCGAACTGGAATTCGTACTGGTCTTACTGGATCAGTTTATTACATGCATTTGGTTTGTTATATACCATGGCCAGTGAAATGTGATAGAAAAGATAGTTAGTAAATTAATCTTTCTGCTGTTATTTTGAATGTGATGTATGAAATTATACATTTTCATTGTGAATTAGTTCAAACACTTATTTTGAAGGTTTTCAAACAACAATGAGTGCTATTGCAAGGATATTCCATTATAAATCCTGATTTTTCTTTAAAAAACAGGAAATATGCAAATGAGGTAAACCATGTGATTAGCACCATCCTAATTACTGGTATTACTGGTCTTGACCAGTTTAATTTCAAACATTGAATTACTTTAGACCAGTTGACTATATATCAGAGGAATACATCTTGCTTTGATCTTAATCATAATTAGAGGAAATAATTATTTTAATGTTAATATCAATACTTGATAATTATGATAATATTAATAATAATAATTACAATATAAATAACAATAATAACAGTAATAAGAATGATTACAACAATGATCATAATAATCATAATAATAATAATTGTGATAATCATAAGAGCAATGATGATAACAATGATAACGATAATAAGTTTCTCTGAATTGCAAGATTCATTTTTCATAATTTGTTAAATGATCTGACTTGAAAGTCATTATTTATTGGACCAGTAACCGGAATGCAATTGTTTGAACTGGTCTCCAGTTCATTTTTACTGGTCCAGTTAAAAATCAATTGGTCCAGTAAACATATACTGGAAACCAGTAAAAATCTACTGGAAACCATTTATTGGACCAGTAACACCAGTTTAATGAAAAACGATTTAACTGGTATTACTAATTGCTTCAACTGGAATGCAATTGTTGGAACTGGTCTCCAGTTGATTTTTACTGGTCCAGTTAAAAATCAACTGGCCCAGTAAAAATATACTGGAAACCAGTAAAATTATACTGGAAACCAGTAAAAAAAAATTACTGGTCTAACTGGTTTTTCCTTCTGGGCAAATATCGTTTTTTTATGTACAAGTAACATACAAATATTGTTAATGTTATTCAATTCAATTCAATTCAATTCTTTTATTTCATTTCCATTCAAAACATAATACAAAGTAATATAAAACAATACAAATCAAATACAATTTTACAGAAGGGCATTCTTCGTAAAAAAAAAACAGTATAATATAGAGCATAAATGGATATGGAAATGAGGGGGATCCACTAATGAGCAAAGCTTGTAAAATTGTGGATCCCCTTGGAAAAGAAGAAATTATAGTCGACTTACTATATGCGTACATGCATGTATTACAGGAAAGAAAAAGAGAAAAAGAAATCATATTGGCGGAAACATAAAAACTGAACAAATGCAAAGCTTTTCACACAAAGATTGTTAATGTTATACTAAGCTTCGACTGATAAAATATTCCATGAATGTAGCACTACTTCAATATTTAACTCTTTATGAATAATAATTCATCCTAAATTGTTTCCTTACACAGCCCATATGCTATCCACCTCCTTCAAACTTGTAGCTGACGACGCAACGCTCGACGATGAAGCCATTATATCATCCTACTCGGTGCGCTCAGTAAGTAGGTGCGCGAAGTTGTGTGTGGGTGAAAAAGATTGTGCGTACTTTACGTTCATTGCACACGAGAGGGCGTGCTCTATTGGCCGGCCATTACTCTCTGCGGACGTTTCTCACTTTGAACCAAGACACGGAGCTAGGACGTACTCCATAATTTAGAATTTAAATGAACAATTGATTTGATGATTTCTAGTTCAAGACAGTTATTGTAGGAACAATTTGTAAGCTGTCTTGCATAATAGATTGTATATACATATAGCGTTTGATTTGACTTTGAACGCTCCTTATATTAAACAAATTTAATAGGCTTATAATTATCATCATCTATGTATCATTTGCTCTTTTGTTAAGAATTTAGACACCATTACCTGTAAATTGAATGCTTAGAATTATGTCCTACATTAACCAAGCATTTCGCTTGTACAGCATCAACACGTAATTCCTGCTTTTACATTTTATAAATAGGTTTAGCAAAAAAAAAAGAACTTTGTTCATGTCCATCGTAACTCTTTCTCCTGTCTTGTCTTGTTTCCTGACAATATTTTAATACTTTCGACTCGTAGAACGTGTAAAATATGATGATCATGCTTTCCCCAACGTACTACTTTAAGAAGAACACAAAGAATAATACCTGTGATATATTTTGATGTTTTTATTTTTTTTAATGATACGAACGATGTACCTGTAAAATATGGGGCGACCAGCATTATAATGCATACACTGTAAACAAGTCCCTGATTTTATAGAAAATAAAAGAGAAGATTTTCCAGAAAGCAATAACAGAATCATTCACAAAACAGGTCTGCTTAAAAAGGGGAAAAGGGTGTTTTATTTAAGGAAATTTGTAAGATTCCATGCACCAAATACCAATTTTCTGTAAGATTACGCAATCTGGTAAGATTACAGGTGTTCTCGAGACTCTGCTGCAGGAACTTCTTTTATTTTAAGGATAAATTTTCCTACTGTGTATGACAGTGTATGAATATATACAAGTTGACTGTTCGTATACAATCATTCAATTTGTGATATCCCTTTGTGACTTGATATATTTATCATGTTGTATTTATTGTTATGGTTATACAGTTTTTGGCAAATTAAATGTTCCATCACAATTTCAAAGAACCATTGATCTGGAAAGATTAAAATGACTGCTTTCGAATAATGGTATTTAAAAGAAGAAAACTTGAGAAGGGAAAACAAAGAGAGAGAGAGAGAAAGAGAGAAGGGGGAGAGGCAGGGAGGAAGACAGGGGAGGTGAGCTGTGAAAACAGAGATAGGCGACGGTTAAGCCTATCCACTTTTTTTCATTCTGTATACATTGTTCACTCTAAAGAAATATTGGGTAAAAAGCTCCATAAGGGTAATTATGTGTCCAACCAACATTTGGAATTTCTTTGGGGCATTTTCATTTATCGAGTGTGATGAAACTTTTGCCCATTTTAGAGTAATTGTTGCTTATTGTAACCTATACTGGACAATATGCTTCTCGCATTGGGTAAAATACTGCCCAACATTGGTTGGACAAGCGCATGATTAACCTCGTGGTGGTAAATATTTTACCCAATATTTGTTTACAGTGTACATGTATAATTATTATTAAATATCATCAATATGAAATATAAGTATACTGCCTGCACGGTACTCTGGTAACATCCTACATGATTGTAATGAAAATTGATCCATATTTTCTAGAGAAATTCAGTTTTCAAAAGTTTTAAATTAAAACACACACACAAAAAAAAACAAGAGCTGTATATTCCTGCGGTCGACGACGTTGTTTCCGTAATGCGGTCTGAGTAGGCCGAAAACGAGGCGGGCGCGTGCTCATTTCATAATTGATTGCAGAAAAATTAATAAAATCAATTACCACAAGGGTCAACGCTTTGATTGTGGAGACACGATACAGGGGTGTACATGATTATAGTCCGTCTTGACATCCTAAAAGAGTGCTATAGGTCTAAAGTTCAAAGAAAGTAGCTCTTGGATACGTTAAAATACAGTGGTGTATATGATTAAAGATTATAGTTCGTCTTGACATTCTAAAGAGTGCTTAGAGGTCTAAAGTTAAAAGAAAGTGGCTCTTGGATACGTCAAAATGATGCACACGTAGGGTACATTTTATAATTCATTAGAAAGTTTTATATGAATGCTCTTTCTACTCGGACAAAAAGGTATAATTTAGATAAAAATGCTATGATGATGATAATGATCATAATAAAAATAATCCGCATTTATTTAGCGTTTAACACATCGGAACGACGTCCCTAACATGCCTAAGCGCTTTACAGATATATGTTATGCATACTGCATTCATAGCATACACGTATTCGGTAATTTCATCATCGTAATTTCATTATCATTTTCATATTACGTGACCATCATTAATATCGTTATGGTTGTCAACATAATTGTCAACATATTCATCACCATTATGTTCATCACCACCATCGTCATCATCATAAAAATAACAATGGCAATTATAATGACCATAATCATCATCATTACCATCATCATCACTAGCATCATCATCATTATCACCAGCATCATCATCATCACCACTACCACCACCATCATCATCATTATAATAATAATAATACATAAGATTTATATAGCGCACTTTCCATCTTGATTAGATGCTCAAGGCGCTTCAGAGCAGAACAACAAAAACTATTTACATCTAATACATGTCTGAACAATAAGTCAATGTCTATAAAAAAAAAAAACACTTTTATACAGGTAAGTTTTCACCACCATCTCCGCCTGTATCCCAACTTTCTAACTTCGAAGGGTATCAAAATAATGCAACAAAAGTCAACCACCCGTCAAAAAGTTGAAATGATCTCATTTGTCGGTAACCAAATCAACCTGATTGACAAGGAAGGATGATTCGTACATGATATCTGCGATTATTGCCCATTTGAAGGCGGGGTTTAAGCGGCGGCATGTTTCATCAGGTGGCCATTGGAGTTGATTCACACTCCGGGAGTGGCCGTGAATATAGGCATGATTTTTTTCCCTTCCAATTAACAGTTCGAATCGAGACTTTTTCTAGAACTTTTCCTAAGTTCAAAGACAGATTGTCTAACTTTGCTGCTTCAAGAGCCGTGAATGCTTGCATTTCAAAAACTATATTCTTTCCCATGTCAGGAATTTAAACGGTTACTTTAATTATACACATGAAGAAAAGGGTAGAAATTTCAAAAAAGAGATCGAGAGACATAAAGGGAGAGAGAAAAAAGGTGAGTTGAAAATAGCTAAGAGTGAGACAGAGAGAGAGAGAGAATGGGGGCAAGTAATAATAATAATAGCTGGATTTATAAAGCGCTTTTTACCAGAGCATACACACAGCTGCTATTACCCCGGCTTTAGCTCGAGCTACTATCACCGGCGCTCAGAGCCTGCAAGGAATTACTCCTGCCGAGTACCCATTCACCTCGCCTGGGTCGAGTGCAGCACAGTGTGGATAAATTTCTTGCTGAATGAAAACGCGCCATAGCTAGGATTCGAACCCACGACCCTCTGTTTGAAAGGCGAGTGTCAGAACCACTAGACCACGATGCACCCACATAAGGAGTTACGTAAAGGAGGATGTGTGTTAAGGAAGGGGTGAACAAGTAGTAGAAAATGTGAGAAAGAGGGGGGGGTGAGACAGGGTAGGGGAGAGAGTGTGCGGGTGATACGAAGAGAGACACAGAAACATTCAAGTGTGCGAATGTACTCAGTAAGGCCACTTATATCTATCAATCAACCAATGACCATGATCAGATCATGGACCAAGGTACATGATCAAACAAGACTCTTATTACACACAGCATGTTAAAGCTTGGTTTACCACTTATTGTGATATACGTCTGGTCCTTTGAAGTCAACCGCGCCAGGTAGACGCACCTGAAATACCTCATTAGTAGTAGAATGGTAGACCACTGACAGTAGGACAAGGATACGTTACCATGGTTACTAGAATATCCTTGGAGCTAGTGAGAAACAGTCCTACTAGATTTTAATTGATAGGTACGCATGTTGATTAGGAGAGTTTTTTTATATAATTAAGTGTTCAGTTGTAAACTGTGATTGACTACGATTAGGGCCCTACATGTTATCATTTTCGCTCGACACATTAAGATTTGCTGCGCTCCACTTTGATGAAAATGCAAATAACACAAAAAAGGATAATGCGAAATAATATACTCATTTGTCATAAGTCATATTTGCACAATTTGTTTTATTATTTTTTTATGATATTGAAGGTGGTCTAAGGCAACTGGCTATACATAGAAAGTCCGGGGTTCGATTCCCGGCAGCGGCACCTATGCCCGTGAGCAAGACATTCAATCTACAATGCTCTTTTAACCTGCCTTCAAATAAATAGAAATGCTATATGCATTATTGCACTGTTAGAAAATTTATCCTTAGAATAAAAGACGTTCCTGCAGCAGAGTCTCGAGAACACCTGTAATCTTACAAGATTGCGTAATCTTACGGGAAATTGGTGTTTGGTGTATGGAACCGTACAAATTTCCTATAATAAAACACCCTTCCTCCCTTTTTACCCAGACCTGTTCTGTTAAATTGCAGAAAAATTCCTGCTTTATGAATTTACAGAATAATTCTGTTATTTGCTTTTTGCATAATCTTCTGTTTTTTATTCTGTAAAATCAGGGTATTTTTAACAGTGTGGTAACTACGTGTGCACTTTTTTTAAAGTGTGTGTGTGCGTGTGTAGGTTTTATATCATACGTGATGGTGTGCGTGCGTATAAGGGAGCGAGGTATATATACTATTTTGGTGTTGCAAGGAACTTGCAATCAATTGCTAGTCCTGATTAGGTCCTAAAACCATTCATAAGTCTGGTAATCAAATTGATATCAAGTCTACCTCTTACAACAACAGGTGAAAATATATATTATGTTCTAGCTACAATTGATCTATAAATTGTCAATGATCCATCAATTGTCATTAGAATTATTGATTGTAAATAGTTTCTTGCAAAACCCCTTAAGGGTTACCGAATGAAAGAGGGGATGAGGAGCTAGGAGGAGGAGGGGGCAGATTTTGGGAAGTCTACATCGATCCAATAATAACACAGCTCTCAAATCATGTCATGTAATTAGTGTCATATCAACGTCATAATTCAATCGGAGAGTGAGATAATCCGATCTCTATTAGCACAGCACTCCTTTGAGATTGTATTTTGACACTCGACAGGAAACAGCTATATTTCAAACGCTAGTTTGGGGAAGGTCAGTTGGCGTAACCTTAATTTTGAAGTTTTGACAGGGTGCAACGCCTTGCTATCTTATGACATTGGTGGTGATGTTTGTCTAAAACGCAGGTGTGATGCGCAGACGAGTTGCTAATGAGAAATACCCAGACATAATCCCGAAATTCTCTCAGATGTATTCTACCTTTTACTTATAATAACCTGTTTCTGTTCAATAATTTAACTTTTCCGTAGCCATCATTACATGGATTTTACTTCTACATTTGCAGTAGTGATAAGTTACACTTTACTAAATCCTAGAACCTTCATCTTTTGACGTATACGCAGATGCATTTCGACATGGGGAAATGATAGAGAGTGAATCAGAAAATTAACGATTAATGACAAAGTAATGAATGGAAGATTTTCTTATTTTCGCAGGACAGACTAATTATATCTTTCCAATCCTTGCGAAAAATAAACTGGCTCGTCTGTACCCATGCGTTTTTGTTGTGTTCTACTTTGTTCATTGGAGGATCCGGGGGATTCACGTCCGACCCGTGGTGCCCCCCCCCCTCCCCTCGGCTTCCGAGAGCCTTTAAGATATTTATAGTCTGAAATGTCGGACATACGCAAGTGAAGATTGTTTCTCCTTGTCAGTATTTTTTTCTTTTACAAAATGCCCCCACCTTTTTAAAAATCCTTAATCGACCGCTTTTCCTGGAATACTTTAATTTGATTTCTTCATAATAGTCCTAAATTCAAATGGCTCTGGGCCTTGCATAGAGGTATAGAGACACATGCTAATCACATACATGCATCAATGACTACTGAAGTCAGGGAACGTCCTGAAACGTCACCATCCGCAAGACATAACTATGACTCGAACCTCGAACCCTGGTTTTAGTGGTTACTTCCCCAAGAAGATTTGATTATCATGATTACAGGTGCATGCAGACAAGCCTAGTTATGGTTCCTTTTATTACAATGATCCATCTGAGGATTGAATCTAAGTAGATGCAACTTCCAGTTTATATGTTTTGGGGCTATCGTATTGCATTTTCTTCATCTGCAAAAAATAATTGTATGTAATAATGCGAGACCTCTCACTGATGACTATCTAGTTGGCTCTGGTTAATTACTAGCTAAACTTCTAGAGCTTGACTTAATTATGGGCTATTTGATCATGTGACCTGCTTCGAAAGTGAATCATATGTCTTAGTTGAAAATAAAAGATGTAATATGAAGTCATCAATATTCTTGTTTTTACTTTTCTTATGTCGAAATAGAATTCAACAAATCAGGACCAAAGGCGATTGCAAGTAGGTTAATCAGCGTCTTGAGTTTGACTTTTAAACCGACACGTGATCTGCTAGAAAACGGAACGTCAATCGGAATCAATAATAAACATGGAATTATCTATCATTGTTTTTGTTTGTTTTATCTAGTCTTTGTTTTGTCTAGGCACTGAGCACCGGTGATGGTAGCTCGAGCTAAAGCCGGGTAATAATAGCAGCGCTTTGTATCCTCTGGCAAAAAGCGCTTTATAAATACAACTATCATTATTATTATTTGCGAATCACATAAACCTGATAAACCACAGAAGACCATATAGGCTTGCTGAACTCCGAGTGCGTGTGTGTGTGGGCTAATCGCATTCGTGAGCTTGACTTAGCATGCTTAGCCATTCATTCATAACGGCTCGGCACACCGCATCTTCTCCCATCACAGGGGTTATAAAAATATTGATATAAATTTGATATGAAAACTTCGGGTTTTCTTTGGGCCAACTGTGTGTTCCCGGCGAATTGGTCATGAAAAAAATCAGAGTTTGAGAGGAATTATGAGAAGGATATAATGGCTGGGTATGAAACGGAAGAGACCGTTTTACACTGTAGGGAGGTAAGTGGTAGTGTGTGGCGAAGGTTAACAAAGGTGGCATAAACAAGTTCTCTGTCACGACCTCGAAAACTATCCGAAGCACATACCCATGAACATGATGAATTCAGCTATCCAAACTATAAATTTCATCTGCACGTGCTTCTAAAACCAGAAAATAATTATACAATATAAATATTTTGTCATCAAAAACTTTTCAGTCAATGTAATTTCATCATGAATCGTTAAGCCTACTTATTTGTTTTATTTTCGGTGGGATGTTTGTTTTTAAAAGTTTTATCTGAAGAAAACGGAATGATTTTTCGCTCGATCGTTACACACTCGCCTTAGGATTTCCCATACAATATAAAACCCTTTCCTTACTAAAATATTTAATTCTTACATCAGCGAATTCTTTCAAATTTTGTTTCATACTTGGACAGTCCTGACCTATCTGACAAGCTCTGATTTTCATATTTTACATAAAATCATTTTACTAGATAGTGGAATTTATCTTGCGATAGGGTGTTGATACTAAAACAAAGGAAAACACTGTTTTATAATTATAATTAAAATCCTCCAATAATGTGCATCGACATAATTCCCGACAATCAGCGACCATTGCTGAAAGGGCGTGAAAAAAAATCATTTTGAAATTCCTTTTTACTGCACTTTAATTAAGTAAATAAAATCCCTTCTATATAATTTTTACTTAGGTTTTCTTTTAGGACATTCATTGGTTACTGACTTTGTAGAGATAAACTTCGGCGCAGTGAGAACGGAGCATCTTTCGAGCGATTATCTCAGCATAAAAACACGATATAAATTATTAATGGCGAATAGACATCATGTCACTTTCAATAAGCATCATACTGGAGCCCTGCCCCGTTAAAAATGAGGAGGAAAAATATGAAAAATTGGAACAAACATGAGGAAGCCACCCAGGTAGACGGGTCAAGAGGACCGGTGGTAGGCTGGTCTCCGTGCTGTGATTCGAACCACAGTAACCTGCGGGCGAGGACTGGGAGGTATTAAGGAGGGTACGAGGAGTGGAAGGGAGGGGTGACGAGGGGGAGGGGTGTCGGTAGTGGTGGTGGTGGTATCGATGATGATGGCGGTGATCGTAAAGACACGCTGCAAATACTCTGGTGTTGATTTAACATCGGTCCGGAATCTATACATGTTCACACCAGAGAACATGGAGAAGTGTTAAACAACACCAGTTTCGTTTTGGTCTAACACTAGGTGTTTATACAACATCAATTAGTATTAAAACAGCATCGGTTTGATTCCAAACTGGTGTTGTTTAATACTTTTCTGGTGTGGACATATATAGATTCCGGGCTGGTGTTAAATCAACACCGGAGATTTTAAAGTGCACTTATGGAGATATGACGATGGTAGATATAGTGGTGAAGATGATTATGATGATCCCGACGATGATGGGATACAGACAAGATAGTGGGGTAAGTGTACTTGTGATGTCGACACCGATGACGACGATGATGATTATTAGAATCGATGACGATTGATAATGTTGATTATCATGGTAATTGTAATATTTTTTTAACAAACACGTTGGTATCAATAATGTACAAAGCATTTTTATTTAGTTGATGCAAAATAAAAGAGCAGTGTATAGAAATACGGGAATCGAACCCCGGACTTTCAGTGTTTAGTCGGGCGCCTTAGACCACTCGGCCACGATACAGATTGTCATGATAATCATGATGATGGTGCGATTTTATGATGGTATCCTTGGTATTACAGAATGATATTGATCATAATGATGATAAGTGCATAGCCGATGGTGGTGATGGTTGTGATAATGACGATGATACCGTGGGCCGTGGATTTCTATAATGAAGCTGTGTCGGCAGAGTCGCGGTAATATAATTGTGTTACTTGGAATGCGAGGTTTAGTTGAACTTAGTTTTACCTACTTTTTTCTTCTTTATTTTTAATTCTCTTTGCATTTATTTGATATCGAAAAAGGGCTGTGTTAACGCTGAGTGTGGGATGCGGAAAATCAGTGTGTATCTCAGGAGGCCAGCTTTATGCCGGAAAGTTAAATGAATATGGACTCTGTTATTCGAGAAATTGCAACGATTCTTTAAAATAGTTCGCCCTTTACTAAGAATTATGGTTCCTATGATCATCAGTATCTTCTTTTATTCCCTTTTTATATTGGAATGACCTTCGCTCCGTTCAAACTCCATCTACCCAAGTTCCGCGTTGTATACATGGTATAGCAATGAAAGACTTCCCATTCGATTCAGATAAACCCTCCCTCTAAAACAAACACAAACAATCTCTGGTCATATCTACCTGGCTACTCAAAACAGACAGTCCTCTGCCTTATTAGTGAGCAATAAAGTTTCAATCTGTAATTCGTCCCGCTTTGCTATTTGGCGGAAACCCCGCGGTTTTCTAGCCAACCCGCTGTGCTAACAGGCCTCACTCTCAGTCGAGCGAGGTATCATGTATTATCCGTGCTATTACCTTCTTCTCACCGGTGTACTTTTTCTTCTTCATCAAATAGCCAAAGTACATTCATCCAATCTTCTTACCTTGTCATAATACTTTGGGGCTTCTTTCCCTGGTCACAGATAAACCATGATTTCATTTCTTTCTTTAAGTAATATGATGTCTGGTTTTTTTTTCCTAAGACATTAATGACGCCAAATCCTGACTGATTTTTTAAATGTCACAAGCGGTCATACGTTATATATATATATATATATATATATATATATATATATATATATATATATATATATATATATATATATATATATATATATATACATATATATATATATATGGTTTTCCACTTATTGGCATTAATAAGACAACTGAAATGCGAAACAAATTTATGAGTAATGCAGTTTTTGCAATGCCAACAGTTAAGTTGAATAAAAGAACATAAAAATTTAAACTTAAAACGTAAAGAACTTCAACTTTAAGTTCTTTGATAAAAGAACTTAATTGTTGGCATTGCAAAATCTGCATTACTCGTGAATTTGTTTCGCATTTCTGATATAATATATATATATATATATATATATTACTTTTATACACTTTCAATCTTTTCAATATCTGATGAGTATTTCATATCCAATGATGTAAACTTTAGATCTAAAAATTTCCCTTTTCCGTAGAATAATTTAGTGGCATCAATATTTAAGGCTTCTATCTGTGTATATCAAGCAAAAACTGTATTATTTTATTTTAGCGTTTCTAGATCGCAGTGCACCCATATCTTATTTTCTTACTATAATCGAGCATTCAATATGTTGATCTCTCCAAAGGGTGTAGCATTATTCTTTTATCGAAACTGCCTATTCATTATGTTCATCTGAATGTGTTAATACGTATCTATCTCAAATTCTTCATACAAATGAACGGTAAAAACTGAAAGGGAGCGATGACCTAAATATGGAGTATTAATGAGTGGAATGGAGAAACTACTAAAGGGGGTGGGTCACAAGATGCAAAGAGAACGGAGAGAACTTGGAGATACGAAGAGAGGATGAAGTTCTAAGACATCTGCATCTATAGCCTTTTTAAAAATCAGATCAAAAATAGACCGCCGAGTGCGTACCCCCATCATAAAGTGGGCGGGGCCAATTACACTTTTGGTCTTAACTCGGAAATGGGGTGCGGAAATAGCTGTTGACTTTCTTTAGGAGACCTCTAGGTAGGATTCCGACACTTTTGTCTTCCTCCGTGACTTGATTGATCTGAATATTTTGACTCCGTTTATCCAACAGCTATTGCCAATTTCTCATCAGTGCTTTTTTTTTAACTTTTGAAGAAGCGAAACGAGTTTGGTATTTTGCCTAACAAATCATCATAAACTGCAAGTAAAACCAAATGTTTTCTGCTATTTCAAGGCGGGCATGAATCCTTAAGACGGTTATCTCATTGGAAGAATTATATTTTCGTATCAAAATCGATTTTCGATTTGAAGTCAACAATATTTATCTGACTGCAAACTGTTTTACAGCCATGCAATTTAGTGGTTCAAACGTTCAACCAGGTGCGCCTGCTCTCGCCATCGGCACCTCACTCCTTCGCTACCCGAGCCTAGCGGGCGGGGACGTGCCGCGTCCGGGCTTAGACGCAATTCGTCACTCACCTGCCGCAGGAAACGTTGCCGAGTTGCCTCTTGCGGACATCCAACGGATAAACAACCTAGCTATTTTGTTGCCAAACTCGACTTTAAAAACACCGAAAAGTGCAAAATTCACGAACTCATTTATTTCGCAGGCAAAGCCAAGTGCCGAAGCAACAACCATGAAGAAGTGCGGATTTTCAATTGATGATATTTTGCATTCGTCATCTCGGCAATCCATGAAATCTTCATCACCACCGCAACAGAGATGTTCCCCTTCGCCGGAGCTTCGGCGGGAAAGTCTTGCCGGTGATGCGATAACGCCAAGAGGTCATGATGCAAGCATTAAATTTATCTCAAGACTTAAAAATAAGTTTTATCAAGATTTCAAATTGAATGGACTTCAATTGTCATCTTTGAGGTCATCTTCAAATGTCAATCTCTTTTCTTTATCTGGTAAGTATATACTTAATTTCTTGTAGCGCAGTAGAAAATATGTTGTTGGATATTATTGTTTATGTATTATTTATCATAATAATCAACTGATGTGAACTAAAACTAGCATAAAGATTAGCGAATACAGCCTATACTGCTATCATCGTCGTAATCGTCATCGTCGTCATCATGATTCACAAAAGCCCAGTGACATTGAAACTACGAACACCGTGTTCGTCATTACAATCACAACCAACTTCCTGATCTTACTTATAAACATCATTACCAACGTTTGCTCGTCATCGCCATCGAATTCGTTGTCGGCCGCGTCAATAGTTGGTAGTTTTAATGTAGAAGTAGTACTTTCGTCGTCGTCGTCGTATGGGATTCATGCTTACCATTCAGGGGAAGTAGATCTAATTGATGGTTAATTATGATTAAGCATAATGGTTTATAATTGCTTTTATCCAGTGCATTATTTGAATATTTGAGTTGTGTTTTTGTTCGTCTCTTCCTTTATATCCGATTAGACAATGTATCAATTCACTGGGTTTTTTTCCTTTGTTTGTTGTTAGTTTAGTTTTGAATACCGTCTATAAAATTCATGACATTAATGTTTGTTGACATGTTTAATAAAGATTTGAAAATCATATCATCATTAAATTGTTTAAACAATAAAGGAATGATGAAATATGCAGTTAAGCATTCATGTCTAAATCAATAATCAAAACATTAATAAATTAGTATAACACTTCTATTGCTTTAAATCAATCGATTTCGTTTCCAAGCGATATAACTTTACATATGTGATTAGAAAAACATGTTTAAACGATATTAAAAAAAACACACATTTCAATCTAAATTACATTATTTAACAAGTATGTTGCAGCCAAGGATCTTGCAACACAATTGCAATGAAATCTCCCACATACTAACAAAAAATGCGAAGCCTTTTAAAACATTGTAAAATTAAGTGATATCACCTCAATTATCAATCGACATCCATATTCAAAATCATTCCACTTATGAAAAATATACAACATGAAATACATGAAGTAGGCATTTAGTAGGTAATGAATACATACATAAGCATGATATAAAAACGATATAAGCTACACATAAATGCAACATAGATTTCATGATAGCATAACACATATACCCTAGTCACATCAAAGATAAAGACTTCAGTCCGGTCAATTCTACAAAGTTATTTTGAATGCCATATCGTATCATCGGTAAGTTTGGAGTTTCGTTAGTGTGACTAACCGCCCTTTCACACGAAACTTCAACATGTAATTGGGTTTAAAAAGCAAGAATCCACTCGAACTATAGTTCATAATTTCAGTAAAAACAAAGGAAGGCCTCACCCGCTTTCAACGAAATGCGAAAGGGGGTGATTTTTTTAAAGAAATATCTATCAACTTAATCATGTTAGTATATTTTCTATTTTGAATATTCTGTTATATGATTTGGTCGTCGTAGAAAAAATAAAGTAATTTACACCGTAAAAATGAAGTGCTAATTCAGCACTTACAGTACTTGCATAGTTACTGCACTACGAGTGCTGATTTTCTAGTTCAAATTTAAACTAGAAAATCAGCACTCGTAGTGCAGTCACTATACAAGCACTGTAAGTGCTAAATTAGCACTTCATTTTTTACAGTGTAACGGTCCCAATAGCCAAAGCAGTAACATTTAAATATAACAATGTTGTATCCCCAATATTTCTACTTGATCGACATGATCGAAGAAAATATGATTTCACACAACTTCATCCAAATACATCCAAACATTTGGAACATGTATCTAATTGCTGTCGCAATAGGCCTCCTATTTGTATTTCAAATAATTGATGTCGACAATGTTGAATTGTTGTTTATAACACCCACTAAATCCGCAACTTAAAAGTGTAAGAAGATATGTTGAGTTAAATATTAGGTTAAAAGATAGACAGGTATAATAATATAATAATATGGGGTATTTATTTTGCGCACATATCCACCTTGTTAGGTGCTCAAGGCGCTCCTATAGGTAGACAATATAAAGCCTATTTCACTGAGTGATTGTAATTTTATTGGTAATGGGTTATTTTATTATTTCATTACTACTATGTGAATGATGTAAGATAGAAGAGAGGGAAACGAGAAATAAATGAAACTTACAAGATAAAAAATGAAATAAAAAGAAACAAAAATCTTTAAAAAAAACGGATGTAAGTGAGAACGCTTCAGACAAGGCCACGTGATAAGAGGGAAACAAGAATACTTTGCATTTCTCCCCTTAGAAAATATAAAATCTTTGATTATACCTTATGAAAACGATAACAATTCAGCAGATGTTCGATGAAACAATTTAAAAATAGGTTGCTTAAACAGTGGAAACGTTCCTCACTATTTTTGGGAAAATGGTTAGCCCCAAATATGATAAAATAAAAGATAAATATTAAAAAAGGATAAAAAAATCAAGTAAATGAGATTAAAAGTACAAGTGAATAAGCAGTAAGGTTTTTCAGGGGTTCATTTCTATCAAATGCAATTGAAAAATAACAACACCCACGTTGGAACAGACATCGGAGAGAGAGTCTTTGTGACTTTTGCCTTCTTTCTCGGACCCTACGTCAGAAGACAGAGACGTTGGCTAAATGAGGTTTATTCTGGCAAAGTTTTGAGAATAAGTAAATTAGTTAAGTTATGCATAGATAAATAAATTGATAGCAAAATGAAAAAAAAAATTAATTGAACAAAAAATGATTTTCTTTGATCGTAGGAGTGCGGGTGTATGTGTGTTGTGTACGAATATGCGTATTTATACAGTACCAAGATTACATCACACTGCATATGCTGCAGTAGAGTATATACATTTTTAGTACTTGTATCTTTTAATCATTATCATCGAATGGACAAAACCAGTTAATGCATATTGTTTTCACCTTTCCGACACAAAATAAAAAAAAATACTTTTTAAGCTTGATAATTTGTGACAGTTCTTCAAATTTTGAAACGTTTTCGTCACTTGGTACCTTCAACAGCGCTCTAGGATAGGTGATGAAGTTTGCTGTTAAGACTGTCATGACTCTTAACATCGCTTGGAGTGTCTGACAAGACATCTTACCCCCTTCTAAAATAATACCACCCATTTTCAGTTATTACTGATATAATCATCCTTCCTCATTATCAAACCATTAGCAATGTAATTGGATAATTGACTGGGTTAGGAAATTGGCCGGACCTACTTAATCGAAGGATAGTAATAATATAGCCCTCTCCCTCCCAGCCATATTGTGTTGTCAGAATAGCAGAGGTAATGAACTCTGACGGGATGGGCGGGCAATAGCATCTTATATCGACCGAGTTATGACGGCGGAACAAACCGATGCATCGCTGGAAGATGGAACGATCAACAATTTTAGCCCATTACTATAATTCGATTGTTTTTTTATCCGTTCCGGCAATTCATGTAGATGATTTATATTACTAGAAAACAGGACTGTAATTGTTTGTTTCTAAAACAAGAACTTATTAGGCCTAACGGTAATGCATTTTCATTTTTGTTTCTTGTCGATATTGCATTCGTTTTTTTTTTGAATGACATTTTTCTATCTTATCAAAACAAATATTTAGAGTCACGTATATCATGTATATGATGATAATTGATTAAACCTAGAAAATGCAAAGATAATTTTCTTGCGCTTTTTCTTGGGCGGGAACATCGGAAATGACATTCGCTTTAAGTTAAGTGATCTAAATTTTGTATCGCTTTAAATGCAACCGAGATCTTATATAAAAAAAATATGAGTTTGTATAGCCGAAGGTGGAAGGGAATTGACGTTATAGAAGATAGGAAAAGTCTACATTAGCAAGATTGTCTATGATAGGGAGAAGGAATTATTATTTTTTAATACAGGGGAGATGAAGGAGAAGAAGAAGAGGGAGAGAACAAAAAGAGACAAAAAAAGAGTAGAAGAAAGGGAATGAAGGAGACAAGTGGATAAAATATAATATGGGCTGGATTTACCTGTTGGAAGAGGACAAACAAAGGATAAAGAAATGAAAAATAGACGAAATGCGGAGTAATATGAGGCTCGTAGACAATCAGCTGAAGAGCAAGATAAAGAATGCAAAGTAGACGCAGAACATGATCTAAAATTTGTATTCAGGAGGAGTGTAAACAAAATTATATAATTCTCTCTAATATTTGTCTATTAGCTAAATTGCTCTTTTTTATTAAAAAAAATGAATACATGCATACAATTACATATGTATAAATTGCATTCCTTTTCCCTCATCCCATTTCACGCATTATACGTCACGAAATCACTGACCAATGGTCATTCAGCAAAATACATGACGTTCACCGATCAAAATCCGAGGAATGATAATAGACACAAATTAGAGAGATTCACGCGCGCACTTATAGATGCATTATTCCAATCAGCGATCTTACGCTGGGTGAATTTTCATATTTCAAAATATGGCACCTGTCCGGTCTATTATTCCAAACTTGCCCGAGGCATTGGCCTAAAGATAGCTAAGTAATTGGAAACAATTCCTGGCTTCGGAAGTATAAACACAGGTGCTCCGGCCAGACCTAAATAAAGTAAGATTGGTCGAATAAAAGGGCTTAAAAATCCTTTGATCATCAACTTTCGAGAGGCAAATGATCCTGACAAACATGACAAATAGACCAACAGTTACTGACCGAATGGAGAAAGACTTCTCATCTGAATAAATTGCCCGAGATACACTGATGTATAGATAGTGTTTGGGGGAGGGGGGATCTTGGGCTTTGCATCCAAACCATCCCCACCCCCGACCTCCAAGAAACGGTACCATGAACAAGAAAGGAGGTAAAGAAACAAAATAAACGGGGGGAGGGAGAATTATATTTTTCTGAATATTCTGTTAAAATCTATCAGAAAATTAGCTTTCAATTCGTAAAAGATTAAGTTTTCTTGCTCGCTTTGCTCCCTCATTACTTTTTAAAAGCAATTTGGCCCAAACGCCAGGTTTTACTAATCAAGATTTGTGGATCCTTACGCTGCCGAGACGCTGCTACACAGGTCAGAAATTCTTTAATAGGCTCTTTCGCAGTAGAATATGATAAGTCTACTTTGTGATTAATTAATAAAAACATATATTTGGAAAATGAACGCTAAATTTGAAAGAAAACGTTGCTGTTTTTTCCTTCAACAACGTTGATTATTACCTCAACTTTACATGATTAAAATTGTGCATGGTTGTTTAAAATTGTAAACAAGAATTGTTAATCAGTTGAATATTTAATAATAAGAAACTTTAGTGTGTAAGATTTTACACACGTGTTTAAACACCTCCTGTAAAGCTCATGAACATCGTTGCCTGTATTGAAAATAAAAAACCCCAGCGTATTACTGTCTGGAACATCGCTAATGCCACCCCTATGGCCCACACCCACCTTCCGAGTTATATTCACGCACATGACGCACACACTCAATAAATATTTCGTCACTAGGCCGTTTAACGTAACTGATTAACACCAACAATGAGAGCGGGAGAAAAGAAAGATAGAAAGAGACAAACAATTCTTTGAAAAGCGGTTGAACTGAAACAACAATTTTTTGTGCATATGGTGAGCAGGTTTAGGAAGTAATGGCACACTTTAAATTTACTTATTTGTCCCTCAACGAACACGTCGAACCCTCAGCGGGCTGACGAGTAAAACGCGCCGAGCTCATGGGGTGAGAGCCGCACGCTTGTCGCCCGGTGCTAGAAATAAAAGACGCGCGCCGCTAAGAATTTTGTAAGCATTTACGAATATCGTTTCTAATGTTGGTCGGTTATTCAAAGAACTAAGAAAAAAGTTGAAGTCAATTAGTTTGCCAATCATAAGGTAATTAGTTTGCCAATCAACGTGCCCTGAAAAAGGGTCTTGAAATAATTTGTAGTTGGAGTATATTTTGTAGTGAATTGGGGTGGGTTTTTAAAAAACGATTACCACATTATTTAGTTAATGATTTGCTGGAATAGGGGTATATAAACAAATATTCCTTTTTCCTAGTATGCTAATCGTGGCGTGTGATACGTCGAAACTAAACAAACACAAGAATCAGACCGAGTCTATAGTGTTGATGTGTTGACATTATTCAATCTGCAATTTAATAACAGAATAAACAATACTTGTATAAGCTGAAATGACAACATGTCATGACACATATAAATAATGTCTACAGATTTCGAAACAGGCAAATAACGTCGACTTGCATTCCAACTTAAATTATTCAACAACCAAGAATGACCTTGGCATGTTTCAAGGTCACATCAAGTATAAGCATACTGTGAATATCATGTATTGATGAATGAACCCTAAAATTCACCTTTTATGTAAAACATTTTTCATAATAAAAGAAATCAACTACTACTTTAAATGCGTTTTTGTTTACTTCTTTATGTTTACATGGCTTATGACAACGCCAATGCATCCATGACGTACACAAAGGCGCCAAATTCAAGTTGTTCGCCTTCCATACACAACTACCGCCACGTTCGCTTTCTATTACGTAATGCATGCACGTACACGTATACGGCGTTTTCATTTGGACACATTCACTCGGCCTACATAACTTGCACACATTAATTTCATCACTTAAAACCATATTTCAGCATGCCACTTGGCTTATCTGATATTATAACTAATAAACTTCAAAATAAACAAATAATACTTACGTCATTGGGCTCGGATCACAAAATTAAAGAAATTTAACAATAACGGACAAGCGAAACGCTTCCCATGACTGTAAAAAAACAATACGCCCTCAGTCGGTGAATTAAAATCTGAATAAAATCGATTTACAAAAATGAAATAAAGAGCGTCATCATAAATTAGAAAATTACTAAAAACTTCATCCTGTACACGACACTAATACTAATATTTAACAAATGAATTTGCATATTTTTCTTTAAAACGACATCGTATATCATATTTTCACTCTGATCCGTTTGTCTTGCAATTATTACTTGATATTATATATATGTTTACTATTTTTTCATATCCACAGTGACTATCAATCGCTATAGCTTTGACGTTATCAAATTTCTGGTTTAAGTACTGTAAGACCTCAGCTTGATCTCTCTCCCTCTCTACCTGCCTACATGCCTATCTTTTCATTTTTCTCTCTCTCTCCCTTTCTCTTTCTCTTTATAGGTGTTTGGATGGTATTTATTTTACTGTATCTTTTACCACCCCCCCCCCTCTCTCTCTCTCTCTCTGTTTGGTGTATCTTATTTCATGTTTCTTTTACATCCCTCCAACTCCCTCTCTGTCTGTCGGGATCGTTATTATTATTATCTTTATTTATTTGTTTATTTGTTTCATTTATTTTTTATCATTATTATTTTTTAGGGGGTGGTCTCTTACTTTCTCTCTCTCTCTCTCTCTCATTCTTTGTTTGTTATAATCGAGATCAACCCTTCACTCTGACCCGTTTTGTGCCGGTATCTTACCCCGGATGTGATTTACTTCTCCAAGTGCATGACGGTAATTAACGGTGACACGTTAATTGAAAAATACCAGTAGGTAGCGCCTAAGAGTCTCCTTCGACATTTATAACGTATGGCGTGTGTGTTTTTTTTTTCTTAGTTTGTAGTAAGATTTTCTTGGAAAATGGCAAGCTATTCCAAAGAGTAGACTTAATGGGCATGCTAGCTCAGTTGGAAAAAGAGCTTTCAACTGATGAACGAGAGCCCAACTTATTTTTTCCTTCAGATTTTTTTTTTATTCGAACCAACTACCCCTCCATGCACCTAGCTTGCTAAAAAGGGGAAAAGTTTTTTTAAAAAAGAAACAAGAGGGAGGAGAAGGCAGAACAGAAAAGTTAAAATGAAAAGATCCGATGTTATTTTCTGAATATTTTGTCACAGGCTAAAACAAAATTACTTTCATTTTTTTTTCAAAAAGGTCAAAATTTGGGCACGCTCGCTTCACTCGTTCGGGAATTTTAAAACGCAATGTTGCAAGACACGCCATGTTGCGCTCACACTCAAATCTATCAACCCATTATAGCTCACTTGCTTGTCGAAAGGCAAACTTGTTTCATATTGCGCCAATTACTAACAGTTTTTAGAGGAACATGGCAAAAAAAAAAAAAAATGGGGTCGAGTCGGAAGAGAATATACTCTACTTCCATTTTTACAAAGAGGAAAGAAGAGTGTTATTTTCAAGGGAACTTGAATTTGGTGTTTTGAAGTCAGAGAGAGAGAGAGAGAGATGGAGTGTAAGGGAGTGGGTGAGTATGTGAGAGTGAGTGAGTGAGGGAGAGGGAAAGAGATATATAAGTACAGACGAGGATACTTAAAGAATGTTTGGACCCCACAAAGGGGTAAATAGTTTTGTTAGTGTTGGAAATGATTTTTCTATAAGCGTACCTCCCTCCAGCCCAACGTCATTTTTGAATTGCATCGCGCGGCTGGTACTGGAGAGTCGAGCGGTGTCCCGCTGAGACCAAGCCGAGAGGAACCCGCCTTTTATCTTGTCACTGTTGGCATGTCTCCGATTCAGTTATGGAGATGCCCCGGACAAGCTATACCAATAATAATCTTGCCATTTATCATGTTTCCTTTCAAGTAATCACATCTTAGGATGTTCAACATTGTTACTTTAACCCCCTGATATTATATTCAGGCATCGCGCCGCGTTTCGCCATAGCTCATGATTTTATTGATATAATTCTCTCCCCTAAGCATGCTAAGAGTATACAACTTTTAAACGTTCTTTATAAGATCGACAATTATTCAGTTCTATTAATATCGTTTTTTTTTTAGTTACATGAAATGTATATATAAATCAATCGTTTTCTGTAGCTATGTTGCGTTTAGGCACGAGCTTTCTACTTCCAGTTGTACAATCAAAAATTTATATAAAAAATGGAGAAAAAATGCTCACTCTTCCGTTTTATATGTATGATTCTAACAAAAATTTGCAACAGTTTAGGGTTTACAAGAAAAAGTTCTCATTGCAAATAAAAGCGTTTACAAAAATAAAATATAAGCTAAGCTAAACAGGCCCTCATAGGCATGCTATACGAACGCACAATGACGTCAGAAAGGCAGTGCTCGTACGTCTGCGCATGCGTAGTTGTGCCCACGCACAAGGCAGCCACCCGTGCGCCCTGAATAGCATCATTATCACAAATAATGCATTTAATTGCAAGGTATCATTTATCGCAATTACGACCCCGCTGGCCCACCACCAGCGCACCTGTCTCGTCCCCTCGCTTTTAATTTACTTTGCCTAATTCATCCCGATCGCATTAAATGTCACCACAAATTTGAAGCAATTAAACAATTATACTGTCTATATCTGTTGAAGATATGTTTGGGCTGATATTAACCCCCATGTTGGAAGTCTTAACAATTGATCTATGTACAGAAGTCTACTCTAGGTTAGAACAAAGTAAAGGGATATGAAAAATAAAGACAGTATCTAGCTGACGATATAATCATAATCAGTAACTAAGCTACGGGGTGGGGAGACGGGGGGCGGTGCCCCATCCCTCTTCTGACGTGATGTTCTCGATACGCTATCAAGAATGTAGGAAACAGAAATATACTAGGAAACAAAATACAAAAATATACCAATATAATTGCCAAATAAAGAGAGGGAGACATGGAAAGGAAATACAAACGAATCAGAGCAGACTCTGGAACCTGGAACAGTTTGATTATCAATCACCTTTGTAAAATGCACTATCGACACCATTCGTCTCTTCAAATTTGTAATAGTAGAAGGTAAAGGTCACTCAGTAGATCATAGTAATCAAGGAAGTATTTTATCTGCAAATTCATAGCAAATGTCATTGCAAAATGAAAATGAACGAAAACTACAGCATCTCAGACTCTTGAAAAGTTACACAGAACCGCGATGTTCCTAAGGAAACGTAAAATTGATAGAAACTTCAAACAGCCTTAATGATTTGTGTTTTTGTTTCAATAATTGAGCTTAAAAATCAATTTGAAATTCAGATTTCATGAATCAGAAGCTAAATTTCCGAATGAGTTCTAATGAGTTTAGACATTTTTTTTTTTTATTTCTCATATTCAGATGGATTAGCTCAACTCTACACCACGACCCATCCAGCAGCCACGCCCTACTACCCCACCCTCCATCCACACCACCGTCACCATCCATCCTCCTTATCACCTAGCAACCAGCATCATCCGCACTACAGCCCCCATCCAGCTCATCTCTACCCCCACCCAGGGACACACCCCTCCCTCAGTGTACCCATACCGGTGCCTGTCTATCTGAGGGGTAAGACCCCGGCGGTATCGCCTGCAGAAGCAGCCAGGGCGGCCAAGAAGTGCCGGCGGAGCAGGACGGTTTTCACGGAGCTTCAACTGTTAGGACTTGAAAAGAGGTATGATTTGTGAACTTGAATTTGAAAATATTTTAGAAAATGCCCCAAATCATATGCTGAATAATCCTAATGTGTTTAACGGACCTTCAACTGTTGGCCTTAATAAAAGTTATGATGTGCGCACTATAATTTTGAACATATTTTTTTTTCAATGCCACGAATGTAATATTTTACTCATGTGTGAACCCAACGTCACGATTAAGACAAAGGAAATGCATACATCTGTATTCAAGATTGTAAAGGTATAGTATTTCCGGGTGTAAAATAAATGCTGAGATAACTTTTGTTACTTAAACAATCTGGATACAGCATACAAGGATAACATAAATGATATTAGTCATATTAGTCATCCGGTACATGTATGTTGTGCTTCCATTTATTGTAATTGTTATATTTAAAATTTTGTTTTGCTTTATTTTCCCTTGCCTCTTTAGAATATTTTTAAATATTGTTTTATCATGTTAAATATGATTTTATTTTGGATACAAATAAAAGGCCATATCGGCCAATCAATCAATATGCGGTTAGCAATGTCATTATCATCATTATTTTGAAATGGATATGAAATGATTTCGAAATGAAAACTAACAATTATAATGCTGATCATAAAGTTAAAAATGAATGATTTTTTTTTTATAATGACAAAAGTTATAAGAATCGCAAATTTCATCAATGTGTGCAGTGATGATGAGGGTGACGATGATTAAAATCGTTGCTTTGTTGCGATGTTAACGATCATCATTATTTTGGAGGTGCCGTGGTCGGGTGGTCTAATGCGCCTGAGAAGCCAAGTCCATGCAGGGTTCAATCCCCAACAAAAGGCACCTTTGTCCTCGGGCAAAACATTAACCCAACAGTGTTCTTTCATCCTAAATTAAACCCTTTGAAATAAATTACAATGGTATATGCATTATTGATACTGATATGTCAATCATATGAAGTATTGATAGATTCTAGCTAGAAAAAAAACTAGTGATAGTTAAACTCTCTTTACTTTGTCTTTCTTGTAATAGATTTGATAAACAGAAGTATCTTTCTACTCCTGATCGATTGGAGCTGGCTGAGACATTAGGATTGAGTCAACTACAAGTCAAGACCTGGTATCAGAATAGAAGGATGAAATGGAAGAAACAGGTCAGTTTAAACATTGAATCATTCAATTTTATGTTGGGACGAATTCTTTTTCACGATCGTGACTTTGCATTGTGACGTCAAGGCGAATCCCTCATTCTCAGTCTTGATACTGTACGGCTCGAGGTTTGAACCAACTAGAAGCCAAAACCTGGTACGAGAATAGAATAATGAAATCGAAGACACAGATTTAAAGTAACATGTTGTATTTGATTGGTAGGTCAAATTCCATGTTGCCATTATTCATGTTCGATTAGCTTTAATGTATACGTACACACTGTATTATTGTTCATCCATAGCATAGGCCTACATGGCATGTTGTACGAAAGTGAGAATAAAATAGAAGAAAAGGGTTTTTTCGAAAATTGTATCTTGGTCTTGTACACTGGAGCGAAATCTAATTTCCCCTTCAAAAGAAGATCTTGAGGAATTAATTAGAGAGACTTTTTACTCAGTATTTTTTTCTTTCTCCATATTTTTTCCCTCTATAGGTAATGCAAAGCGGTCGACAAGAGCCCCCAACAAAACCCAAAGGCCGACCAAAGAAAACCGACCTAATAGAGGAGAATGGTACCATTTCTCCAGTATGCTCACCAGGCATTGACCACGATGGGTTATCAGATATATCGGATGAAGAAGAGATGACAGTCTCCAGTGTGACTATGAACTCATGTGTACGTCAGCAGAACTTGACCCCAACGCATCAACCTGTGACCTCATTTGCATATGCTACGTCGTCATCGTCCTTTCATTCTTCGTCTATGAGTTCATAAGTTTTAATAAAGAACAATTACTTTATTTATGACCATATTGACTTTCTGAATAGAGCCTCTGTATAATGCAAATAGGTACTTCGCAATTATTTCGATATATAAGCATTTTTTATTGTTATTCATAAGAACAGGACAGCAAACCCCCTTTCTCCCATAGGCCCGAATTCTCAAAGGTTACCTAACTTGATCCCCTTTCACACGACTGCTCACAACCGTTGCGATTGTGTGCAACACATATTTTGACCAAATGATCGCAAACGATCGCAAGAGCGATTGTGAAAGCCCTTTAAGTCCAACTTCAAGAAAGGCAAAATTTAGCCTCCGTCAAATGACGCGCTTTCGCCCATGGGCCAAGTTAGCCCATCTTCGAGAATTCGGGCCATTATGCCTAGCGACCTCAACGTCAGGACTAACCATATTTTGTAGTGGATTTGACCCGGAAGCGGTTGGTGAAGGTCATCCATGTATCATTGAGCTCAATCGTAAATTCGAGAAAATTACAGGCCTAACTTCTGATCTATAACCTTATTTATTCACAACGAAAAATCTATCAATGCTTCATGATATCATTATGTGTGTGCTTTATACCATTGATGTATCTTTGAATATCTAAAATTGATTTGTTGCACATCCATGTTACTGGAGGCAAATTAGTGTTTCTTCCATGCTCAAGCGAGAAAGCGAAGATGGGCTTTGCCCACGAGAATATTCTATGCGTCTTTGAATATAAATGTAAAGACTTACTTCAACTTTCGAGAATTTTTGTTATTTTATAACAAAGTAAAATGAAGGTTTTGACAATTATGAGGTTGCGACGCCCCCATCTGTGTCCCCTCTTCCTTACTGCGTATATGGCCATGTGTGCATTTATGTAAGTTATATTAACACGGAGCTATAGCTGCTATAGCTCTATGGTACAAAGGTGTATGTGTGTTTTCTTTGTATATATTTGTAATAAATGACTTTTGACAAAAAATGAGATTAGAATAGTTATCATTGTGTAGTCTAGGAGCTGTAGTATTGGTTTATTTATTTATGTATTTATTTATTTATTAAAATATCTTAATACAGGATAGCAGGCTCAGATTAACTGTTTTTCAGCCTGGTCCTGTTAACATAAAAATAACAATATATACATAATAGATAAAAAAGTAACGTAGGGTTCTGTATTGATTGAGTTCAATAACATTTAAAATTAGTTATGACTGCGAATGTGGCAGTTTACTGCAGCATTCGATATTGTATGTTAATCGCTAAGAACTCTTGAAGAGGGGGGGGGGGTAGTCCCGGGTTCGCGCCCCTTCCCTAGATATACAAGCGAAGAGAAATATAATGATAGAAAGGAAGAGAGAGAGGGGGTAGGGGGTAAGAAGGGTATGAGGGAGAGGATAATCTGAAGTTAAAGTATAGGTTGAAAATATAGGATCTGGAAACCAACTTACTTTTTATCAATATTAATTTAATAAGATAATTGAAATCAACTACTAGCAAAAACAAATTGACTTGTTTATTTTGATAATGTAATTAATGGATTTCTTTCTTTTGCCCTGTTTATATTAACAAAATTAATTTTGAATGATCAATGCAATATGCCCTAAAATATATAGCTCAATTTTTTTTTTTTTTTTGCTATTCCGTCATGAGCGAAGATTGACTGATCTTAAATAACGTTTATAAAAAGACACATACTAACAAAAATAAAAAAATAACGCTATGAGTAATATCAATATTTGTCCCCTGACCCAACCTTTGACCCTGACATTCGAACCTTAGCCAATCTAGCTTCGTAGGAAATTTTCATAATCATGATAATTTTTTTCCCAAATGCTCCAGGTCTGCAGCACCGCAAGACATCCTACCATTATCACGCTACAGTCTGTGCGATCGGCATGCGACAGGGGCGGACCCAATATTTTAGATTTGTGGGGTGGATGTCATGAGTACAGAATATTAATCAATTATTTAAAAAAAAAGTGTTTTGAAATATCATCGAGAAAACTCTTCGCTGCTACAAAAGACCCATTTTCTTGACAAAAAATTCAAGCTAAAATAATAATGATTATAATAATGTAAGTGATTTTTATTTGTTTTATGTAGTCGCTACTAAATCATGTAAATAGCAGGAAATGATCATCCTCGACACATTTCTTATAGAAAAAAAATACAAGTGGCATAGGTCCTTTCTCACCTCATAAAGGGAATTAAAAGAAGGGAATGCTCAATGCAGAATGCGATTTAACAGATAAACAGAAAGGGGGGCATTAATTGCCCCCATGTGCCCCCTCCAGGTTCGCGCCGGCATAGTGAGGATAACCATTGGAGTCCCGCTAACAACACTTTCTTCCTAAAAAAAAAAACAAGACGAAGGAGGAAGAACAAATTTGAATCACAAATTGAACAAAGTTAAACAACGCGAGGCTACATCATCCCTTCTCGGCAGCAAGGCGGGCAAGTGGTGGACCCCCTGGGCGGGTGAAAATTTGAAGACTTCCATTCGCCGTCAGGAGACCCCCTAAGTAAACGGTTTAAAAGAAAGACGATATAGAGATTCGAAAGGGTGTATTTCCAAAATTGATATTTTCGGTGTTTTGGTGAGTTTATTTGAGATTGGTATTGTTTAAGGTAGGCCTAATGATCACACTGGCGGTTCCACATTCCTCTTGGGCCAAGATGTTTTTAATATCATTCATCCGTGATTCCGTAGATAAACTAATCAATAAAGTGTAAGGCAAAAAATTCACGAAAAATTGTAGTTCGAATGATTTTCAATCATAATTGTATAACATTTGGGGGGAAATGGAGACGAATAAAGACGAAATGTATTCAATAAAAATGGATACGAAAGAAATAAATGAATTGTAAAAAAAAATTAAAAATATCATTTAATGATAAATGCAATGGGCCTACATCGATTAACTATTCGATCAAACTTATCAAATCCAAAAATCTGAAAGAACCAGAAGTTACTTCTTAACATCCTTCCCAAAATGTAACGGAGTAAAAAATAACACCTTTTGCAACTAACCCATGCCCCTGAATAAATCTACTTTTTGATAAGAAGTCTCGCTTACACAAAAGAAATGTTAAAATGTCAAAACAGTTTGTTTGGACAATAAAAGTGGGGGATAATATGACAAGAAAATTGGAATTTAATTCAGAGCCGGCGGCAACAGGTGCACACATCATAACTCATAGAGCACGAGGAGACGCAGCAATCATCAATTTATAACTCACCCGGCCACCGCGGGATAGAACAACCATTATTTGTCGCTTATCACATTTATTCGTAACATGCACCCCAAACAAACCGGATATATGGGGCTGTTAGGAAAAAAGGGACCCTTCTTACCCTCAAATCTTCATCTGAGCGGGTGGTGCTACAACTCTGATAACATACATGTTCATGTTTAGTGTTAAATGAGACTCAAAACCGACCGATGGTCTCTCATGCTAATGGATTTTGTCGGCCTGGAGTCGGCTTTACTGGCGTTACCCGGGGCGTTACTGTAGCATTACTAAAACTAACATGACTGTGTAAATGTTCTTTTATTTCATTCCCTTTACAATTTACAAAATAATTGTCATATCATGAAATATAACGCAGTAACCTCTTTGTTCTGGTTGAACCGTACAGAAAAAAGATAAAACAGATAAAGATTTTTCACAGATCCCAACTCTCTCTGTCTCTATCTCGCTCTCTCACTTTTTTTTTAAACAAGTGCACACCTAGTTACCAATAATGCACATAGCATTTCCATTTATTTGAAAGCAGGGTAAAAGAGCAATATAAGTATAGATTAAATGCCTTGCTCGCGGGCATAGGTGCCGCGGCCGGGGATCGAACCTCGGACTTTACATGTATAGCCAGGCGCCTTAGACCACTCGGCCACGGAACCTCCATCGAAAACCAAATCACAACACGCGCGGGCACTAAAAATGCAGACGAATAATGACGAAGACTGACGTGTGCAACAGAAAATATGGAGGCAAATAATTTTTTACCGATTTTATTTTGCATTTGGATCAAAAGTTTGATTAGTGGACCATTTTAGAAATGTCACCTTTTGGACCAGTTTGAATCTTACATTAATGATTAACAGATAGAAATCATTCACAGATCCCATATTTTCTCTTGCTTACTCTGCGTGTGTGTATGTCACTTTGTCGCTCACATAGACGCTCACACATCTCCACACACTCTCACACACGCGCACTCATTTAATCACACAAACATGCACGCACACACACACCGACTCTAGTAGTGCACACGCACAACTAGAACCAAAGCACAATGAGCGCGCACACACTCAAAATACACACACAACCAAGGATGAAAATACCACATCTTAACACCACGTACCAGCGGTAATTGGGGATTCTTGTTATCATGAAGCTATATCAATCTATCTATCTATCAATCAATTAAGCAATTAATCAATCTATCTATCTTTATATATATCTATCTATCAATCAAGCAATCAATCAAGCAATCAATCAAGCAATCAAGCAATCAATCAATCAATCAAATCAATCAATCAATGAAACAATCACTCACTCACTCAATCAATCACTCAATCAATCAATCTATCTATCTATCTATCAATCAAGCAATCAATCAATTTATCAATCAACCAATCCATCTATCGATCAATTAATCATTCTATCAATCCACCGATTAATCTATCTATCAATCAAGCAATTAACAAATCCAGCAATCTATCTATCTCTCTCTCTTAAACCCTAATATAGTTTTTGAAAAAGCAACCCCAAAATATTAGGGCTTATCATGACAATCAAGATGATATTCCACAACATACATTATGCATATACATTTAACATTGGCAAAGTAAAACAACGCATTAACAAAATAAGGGATTTATTAAATTTTAATTCGGATTCAACTTAAAGAAATAAACATCTTAACTAATACCCCATATTAGGTGACTAATAAACACATTATCTAAATTGCATGATTGAACTCGCAATGTAAACATCAATAAAACCATTTCTTCAGTCATGTAACCATGGTTACAGATAACTTTTACCTCTTTATTTCCTTTTCTCTCGACATGTTTAAGGCAAAATCTGAAAGCCAAGAGAATGGTATTGTCTGTAACAATAATACCAATCGTTACATAAAATACACAGCAAAAACTGTGGTGTTAACCGGTGTACATAGAGGACCACACCAGTTATTTTACACCGGTGTTAAATTGGTGGTGATAGTTGTACACCTATAGGTGTTATTACAACACCTTTGGTTGTAACATTTACACTCTTTGGTGTTATGTTTAATCTCTAGGCTGTAGTTTCAACACCTCAGGGTGTGGTCCTCTATTAACACCAATTGGTGTCAGTTTTAACACCGCAGTTTTTACAGTGTATCATTTGTCCAGATTCCAAGATGAGACTGCTGTCTCTGATACACCGATTGTCGACAATGACTGCTCTGTCATGAAGGGGCTTTTGACAATATATTTTATATGTTGTAGAATCAGTCCCCGTCGCGATTGCGAAAACTCGGTATTGATACAGTACACTGAAATGTGTATGTTGCCTTTCATTGGAATAAATGTGAACATGACAAGATGAAAATAAAATGAAGGTTGGTGAATGGCGTCCAAAGCAAAGTGTTTGCTCAACGGCATCGGGAAATTAATAAATCACCAGTCCACTCATAATGTGCTGATACGATCTATAAAGGAGAAATAGAGAAATAGTTAATCCGATTAATAATGGGCAGTTACTCCTGCATCATATGTATAGAAATAGTTACATTTCTATCGTGTCTATAGCGCTTCATACTGTGGTTTATAAGAGCTTTACATTGTAATTATTTCTTTTTATCCCGGTCATAGGATCCATTACTGTTCCACACATAAAGTGAACCATCTCCACTCCCTGGGGAGTATCCTGGCCAAGCAACCGCTTATCGGTGCACACGTGTCAATCTAATCACATTGACGTGTGCCGCCTACCGGGTGGAGAGTGACAAACGTGGATGAGTGCCTTGCGAAAGGACATTTTCGTCGGATGGGATTCGAGCCCTCCACCCTTGGTCTAAGAGTAAAGTGAATAAACCACTACATCACATCTCCACTAAAATATGGACAATTTCTCTCCCCCCCCCCTCACACCACTCCCTAAAGTTCTGATTAAAATTATATATTAGAAAACAACAATTTTGCTAATGATTTTGAAGAAAAAAGCGTTTCGAAAAACATAGGTGACAATATGTAATTACGTATTGTCACCTAAATTCAATATGACTATGTACATGGTATAAGATGAAAGTATAACTCACCATATGCAGTTGCGTGTTTTATGATATTACTTCTTTCCACTGTATCTCCATCCGTAAGGAAAAACGCTGAGATATAAAACAAAATATTCAGATATCTTATCTAAAAAATCATAATAAAAAATTTCATAATACGCAGTGCAAATTTATTTCTTAGGCTTCGCAAAGTACTATCAAACCATTTACCCTGGCAGTAAAATATTAAATTTGACACGCATAGCGCCCGGAAACTTTTGGAAATTTTTGTCACTTTTGCCCCCCCCCCCCCCCCCCCCCCCGCCATCCGAAAAAAAATCATCGACGTGCATAATTGGATATTCAATTTAATCACACTTGGTTGCATCATTGTGAGTTGAAAGAAAACACTATTTACCTTGAAAAAAAACACAATTTTAATCAAAATTTTATGAAAGTATAAACTAATTTCTATCGCATTTTATTTTTTTCCACCATGAATAATTATAGAATCACTCTCTTATTCTTCTTCCACATATATGTTTTAAAAAACATACATTGAATATTTCCAATGGCATTCAAATTTTTAAAATATTATTTCTCTGCATACCAACATGATACAAGAACTATTGAAGAGTTTATAAAATGACCTAAATCAGTGCTCGCATTATTCATTCGGCGAGATATCATCTGAATTAGTCACTGCAAACATGGCAAACGGTCCTAGACAGGTTTTTTTCAAGGTCCGTGGATTCAAAATTTTAGCTCGTACTTTGCGTTTGAATTTGCAAGACAGGCAATTATCTATTACGGAACACAATAGACATGAAAGATGGAATGGAATTATACGCTATATAATGGAATAAATGAAAAAAAAATAGACGTTAGATTTTGCGAGAAGGCAATTATCTATCAATGAACACCATAAATGAAATGAAATGAAATTATAGGCCCTATCGAATTAAATAATGAAATACAGTAGTCGAAAAAATCTTTTGACTTACAATGGGCGTCCTCCCTTACTCTTTCCTCTCTTTGACATATCCTCCATTCCGATGATGAGGTC
Source organism: Lytechinus variegatus (assembly GCF_018143015.1). Taxonomy (NCBI): domain Eukaryota; kingdom Metazoa; phylum Echinodermata; class Echinoidea; order Temnopleuroida; family Toxopneustidae; genus Lytechinus; species Lytechinus variegatus. Next base: position 40,486,528 of record NC_054747.1, on the reverse strand, counting down.
GGGATCTCGCTTATACCCGTCATCATTCACCACCTCGACGTCGAACTCATCAGCAGCTGATGCCACCAGAATGAGAGCGATGGAAGCGAAGGCGAGGACGAGTAAGAGCTTGGATGCCATGATTCCGAGAATTATAAGGACTTTAAACTGAAAAAAATATGTAATAAAAATGATAAATGACAACAATGAAGTTCACTTGAAAAATATCATTTCATGAAATGATACCCTTCAAATGGAATTTTGAGATAATAAGTAATGTGTTTTTCGACATATTTGTCCGTTCGAATACTTATGACTAAAATTAAATTTTTGGTATATTTTTAAATAAATAATATGGCTATCTTTATTTTATTATATTTGGGGGAAGGAGGGGTGGAACTATAGCTGACAAAACACCTTAAAACACCTGTTATCAAACACACTCTAAAAACTGAAATGTTGGAGGAGTCTCGATGACAACCTTTTCCAAATCTTATATTCAAGGCAAAAATTACACTGTAAAAATGAAGTGCTAATTTAGCACTTACAGTGCTTGTATAGTGACTGATTTTCTAGATCAAATTTAAACTATACAAGCACTGTAAGTGCTAAATTAGCACTTCATTTTTTACAGTGTAGGATATGATATGTACGAAAGTAGCTCGCATATGACGTCACAGATCAAATTATTAAAATTCTAATATTTTTTGTATTCTGTGATTGATTTTCCTCAAACCTTCGCCCATATATATTTTTTTTTCTACTTTTACAATAATTTTGTGTAAAATTCTCCTTTAACAACCTTGTAAACAAAAATGATGCCCAATCATTCCAGTTTGGCCACCAGTTTGTATACATGTACAAGACCTTGGCGAACAATAATTCATATAAGAAGAAATAAATTGATGTCAACTCTTCTTTCCACTTGTAAATCCGGTTACGATCGTAAGGAAACAAGAACCAAAAAATGTAACAAGGCATTAAAAGCCCCATCTCTTTTTGTAGTTTCAAAGTTACATAAGTCAATTTAAATAATTCATCGTAAGAGCTTTGGACTTGATGGGAAAGCGCAGTATAAGTTATAATAATACTATTATTGCATGTATATATTTATATTTTCCTAACAAATTGATTTATGTATGAACTTATGTTTACAAGAAAAATATGTGATGAAATGGAAGAAAATAAATTTGAATTTAAATTTAAATAATTTGAATTGAATTGAATTATTAGTAACAAAATAATAACAGAATTCTTTCTTAAAATATTCAAACACATGCAAAATCGATATATCCACCTAATGACGATGCATTAGATGTAAAAAAAAACACAAATAAGTACTTACTCTGACTTGAAGATGACGATGTATTATCCAAGGTAGCGCAGGAGTCTGTCTGTGTGATGCCACCGTGTCTCCTAACACTTTTATAGCCTTCAAAACTGTATCAACTGTCAGTTAAACCGCTATGCTTCGCCATGCCTGACGTAGCATCCTACCTCTGGGAGGATTCGATTACAACATTAACCCAGTACCAATCAAAACAAAAGGATTTTTGGAAGACACCTCTTCAAGGCTTTTAATGACAGAGAATGTCAATCTCATTTTGATCGATTACGTAATACCCTATACCATTACCGATTCGGGTCAGTCACGGTGGATTTATAACGGTGAAATTCAAAGGTGGGAAGAATCTAATAATATCACTTCATATTGTCAAGGGGGTTATAAACATCGCACGCCACTTCGCAATTGACCCCCTAGCTGTCCGATATGTCTAAAATATGGCCAGAATCAGGTGTGATGTTTTGATTAAAAGTCACTCGTTGAATTAATGCCATTGACCTTTTGAAGAAAAAAAGTATATATCAATAGCCTATGTGTTGAACAATGTCAACGTCTTACTGTTTTATTATATAGTGAACTTTAGAATAATAATAAGGGCAATGCAATGTACATAAGCTAAAACATCTAGAAAATCAGTAACATGATATTTGGTAAATCACTGCTTCTTTGACCACGCCCATCTTTTCGCAGCTGGATGCAGCCATGCGCACTCCTCCCCTCATACCATGGACGCAATTGCACCTGATGGAGAAATTAAGATGGCAAAGAGGAAAATAATTCCAAGCAATTTAATACGGAATATCTTGATTTTTTTTTATGCAGTCACAGAAATATTTGCAATTAATAAACGAAAGCAAAACAGCTGACCTGGGGAGCGTTTCATCAATATTTTCATCCAAAATGTTGTCAGATCTGACATATTTCCTTGATTCTGATTGGCTGAGAGGCACTGTTCCTATGGTATCTGTCGGATAAACTGGTACTTGTCGGATAAAATGTCCGACACGTCCTTTCATGAAACGCCCCTTGGACCCTACCCCCAACTTTTTGAAGAGGTGGAATCGTACACAATGATAAACATTGTTCACAAATACTAACTCTATGATTTATCTCTCTTTCTGTCTCTTTCCTTTTCTACACTGTAAAAAATATTGGGTGATTTTTTTTACCACCACGAGGGTGATTATATGTCCAACCAATTTGGGGCAGTATTTTACCCAGTGTGGGAAGCATATTTCCCAGTAAGATAAACAAAAATAAGCAGCAATTACTTTAGAATGGGCAAAATTTTCATCACACTGGATAAATCAAAATGCCCAAAGGAAATGCCCAATGTTGGTTTGACACATAATTACATTCGACCATCATGGAGCACTTTTACACAATATTTTTAGAGTGTATCCCTGTCTGTCTGAAACTTTCTGGGTTTTTTTCTCTCTCTCTCTCTCGCACACGCCTAGAATCTTCCTTACTTTTTTTTTTTTTCAAAAAACAAGTACACACCTAGTTACAAATAATGCGTGAAGCATTTCCATTTATTTGAATGCAGGATAAAAGAGCACAGGTGTCGTAGCCGGGGATCGAACCCCGGACTTTCCATGTATAGCCAGGCGCCTTAGACCACTCGGCCACGGCACCCTCTTACACATGCACCCACACACACACCCTCACACACACAATTTCACTCTCCTTATGTAGACGCACACAACCATCACGAAATCATCACAAACATGCACCTCAACACACAGACACACATGTAGGTTGATCCTAGTCTGCTAGGCAAACCCTTCACTCGAGTTAAGGGTCTGAATGTGCAGCCTACTCATGCCTTGTGTACTGAAGGCTCTCTCGCTCAAGTTTTGTATGTGCTAGTCTTTGCGTGTAGGCACACTTGTTGATCAAATTCCAATCGGGGTCTGTGCCTGCAGACTAGGTTCATCCACCCTGGCCACACACTCCACATGTATTTCTCTCCTCGCTTTTATGGTTTTATTTTACTGGTGTTTTTTCTTTCTTTCTTTTTTAGGTTTGATATTTTCTTTTAAAATCTTTCTCTGAATTTCATGCAACAACACATAAATGCCCATATGTCTTTTTTTCATTTCTTTCACTAGGCTTTCATAGGGATTGTGAATAAATCAGGGGGGGGGGGGTCACTAACATTATTTGAAGAGTGGACAGTATCCCTAGGAATCGAATTGAAAATAGCATCCTGAAGGAGAATTCAAGGGCAGGACACTATTACACTCTTGATGACGATTTTTTTCTTACTAGATAATTTGAAAATTCCGTACTCCATTTGAGTGAGACCATCTAGATTTATCTAGTTTATTTTCATTTTTTTATTGGGGGGCATTTTGTACACTCTACTTGCGTTCCGCGCCTACAAGCATGTGTGGGTTTCTCTCTTTCTCTCGGATGCTATCCACTATCTAATGTCAGCCCCCCCCCCCCGGGGAATTCATTATTCCAATTGCCCTCTATTTTTAATCGAATTTGTTGAACACATGATATGATAAGTACAGGCAATTAGTTTTAAGGCAGGAACCTGTCGCGGACGAGACGATGATGGCGGTCTTCTGGTGCCGAAGGGAATTCATAGAATTCCGCTCGACAGTCCCAATGTGATATTAGAATCAATCACAATCATCATCATCATCATCACCACCATCATCATCGTCATTCCCACCATCATCATCATCATTAACATCATCGTCGTCATCTTCACCATCATCATCACCATCATCATCAACATCATCACCACCACCATCATCGTCATCATCGTCATTCTCACCATCATCATCATCACCACCACCACCATCATCGTCATCATCGTCATTCTCACCATCATCATCATCATCATCAACAACATCATCGTCGTCATCTTCACCAACATCATCATCATCAACATCATCGTCGTCATCTTCACCATCATCATCAACATCATCATCATCATCATTATATCTTTTTCATCTTCAAGACATCTTCATTACCAAAATTATGATATTATTATTGAATGTATAACTTCTTTTGATTAATAAAGATGAAACATATGTTGTTTTTAATTTAAGAAAAATCCCAGCCCTGTTTCTTGATTAATTCTGTCTGGAGATGCCATTTCATTCAGGTGTAGTCTGCGAATGATGAAAATCCTTCTCCTGCTAATTGCAAAATTATGTAATCATCATTTTACAATAGTCAGTTTTGTTTGGAATAAAAAAGAAATCACTGTGTAATCTTAATGTGATTGAAAAAAAATGTAATGAATCCTATAAATAGAGGATAAAATATTAAATAAAGAAAATCAAAGTTTGGTGCATCCATCTAAATAAATAGACTCAACTGCCCAATGTGGTGTAAAACAAAAATCGTTACAATCATCAGACGACACCAGACGATATGCAATGTTGCTCTGCAGGTGATGTATTTATTCGAATTGATCAGTTGATTTACATTTTCTACATTAAATTTATAATGAAATGTCCATTATGACATCTAATCCATTATCTATTTATACTTCCAAAAATAAGCACATCCCACTTATTACCTTTTTAAAGATAGTGAATCAAACGGCATTGTACACTAAACCTGTGGCATTATTATAACACTGCCCTTCATTAACCTTCAGGTAATACAGCCCCCTCTACGATGAAAAGTTTAAAGAAAGTTTACAGAAAGCCTCGATGATAAAATCCAAAAGCATGGCGCTATGCATGCGAGTTCATACTAATATTTCCAATCATGGGCTAACTTACGAATACAGATATATCCATCATAAGAAATACAATTTTACTGAGGTACGGTTTGAAGAGGGTGACTCTATTGCTCTTCGGCATATACCAGAAGAGCAGAACATCTTATAATAGAAGTGACTGCTTTAGGGAAATAAGTATCGATAAGTGAATTCCAGCAGTGTATGTCGTGGATACCTTCCTTCATGATGTCACAGGGTGATTATTTTCCATTGGATCTCCCTACATTGAATAAAAAAGAAGTAACTATTACTATTGTGAATGATATCAAACGGTAAACGGTAAATTTATTCTCACTTGCCATAAATATATATTGTCCCATTTTACACACGAATCGTTCATATGGGTGAATGAACTTTTGTTGTTGTTACAGCTTTTTGTTCGAAATCATGATGACCATTATATGAACGAAATCATAAAGTACTTGATGAAAAAGATTTTAGATTATATGACATCAATAAAACTCATATATTCACATGTTTACATATGTGCCAATGTCATGGCAACTAATGCTAGTTACCGCAAAAAGTGATGAAAAGCCTTTGATATCATGGTTAATTGTTACAATGACATCGTGGAGTTAGATCTTCATTTACACAAGCAAACTGTGGTCATTAAAAATCAATTATTAGAATTGCTTCCGTTCCCATGACGCACGACGTATTCAAAAATACAGTAAATGTTCTGAAAATGATTGGCAAATGACAACGAACAGCTGGGAGGTCTTTGTCGAAAACTGATGAACCGGAACAATAGTTTCGTCCTAAGTTTCGGAGCTGACGAGAAATTGCAATTATGTCGCTGGTCCCGAGTTTGTTTGTTTTATTTCCGTATATAAAATAACAAATACAGAGTACATATATACATAACATGAGATGATGAGGTCAATGTTAAGATACAAGAATAAAAGGTAAGGCAATAAAGTTAATTATACGGCTGGTAATCCATATTCAGCTGCAATAATGCATTGCTGCTGGTCTTCCATGGAGCCAGTTTATTTGCAATAAGGATATGATTACCATAATGAAAAGGAAGTTGACCTTCAGACATTAAAGTGAACTCATTAGAAAAGAAAAAAAACATATAGCCTACACTTACTCCCCCCCCCCCTCCCTCCCCCGGTACAAATCAGTGATTTAATTTCATTTAGCACAGATATATTTCAAAAATGTATTTTTAAAAGAATTAAAAGTGGTGACATTACGCACGTACAAAGGGATTCTGTTGGATTCAGAGGCAGCTTGGTAAGAGAAAGATCTTTTACAACTATTGGTTCAAAGACGAAAATGCTCTTTTGATTCACAAAGTTTCGACAAAGACTTCTTGGCTGTGCTTTGTCACGAAGGGAATTTGTCAATATATTTCCTATGTTCTTGAATCCGTCGTGAGTCCAGGGGAGCGTTTCATCAATATTTTTATCCGACAAGTTGTCAGATCTGACATCTTTCCATGATTTTGATTGGCTGAGAGGCACTGTTCCTATGGTAACTGTCGGATAAAATGGAACTTGTCGGATAAAACGTCCAACAAGTCCTTTCGTGAAACGCCCCCCTGGAAGTGAAACACCCTAATAACATGACATGGGGTGTTTCACAAAGATTTAAGTATGACTTAGGTCGCACTTAAATGTCGACGCGTACATTATTATGCAACGCGCAATCTTATTGATCAATACGCAGTAGTGCGCGTCCTCTTGGCAAGATCTGACCAATGCTGTCATGCCTTTTATACTGCGCGCAACTAGACATTTAAGTGCGACTCTAAGTCATACTTAAATCTTTGTGAAACACCCCCAGGTTTTTACTAAACCCTAAAAGCATATAATTGAATACTCAAACTCGTGTATCTCACCGAAGCAATGGAATATTCTCTGTGGCGGTTTCTTGTGGCACCAACACTCTTGGGAAGATCCCGTAATCGGAGGACACACTGGAATATGATAAAGAGAATTTATTATTATCATTATAACTACTAGTAGTAGTAGTAATAGTAGAAGTAGTAGTAGTGGAAGTAGTAGTAGTAGTAGTAGTAGTAGTAGTAGTAGTAGTAGTGGTAGTAATAGTAGTAGTAGTAGTAGTAGTAGTAGTAGTAGTAGTAGTGGTAGTAGTAATAGTAGTAGTAGTAGAAGTGGTAGTAGTAGGAGGAAGAGGAGTAGTAGTAGTGGTAGTAGTAATAGTAGAAGTAGTAGTAGTGGAAGTAGTAGTAGTAGTAGTAGTAGTAGTAGTAGTAGTGGTAGTAATAGTAGTAGTAGTAGTAGTAGTAGTAGTAGTAGTAGTAGTAGTAGTAGTAGTAGTAGTAGTAGTAGTAGTAGTAGTGGTAGTAGTAGTAGTAGTAGTAGTAGAAGTGGTAGTAGTAGGAGGAAGAGGAGTAGTAGTAGTGGTAGTAGTAATAGTAGAAGTAGTAGTAGTGGAAGTAGTAGTAGTAGTAGTAGTAGTAGTAGTAGTAGTAGTAGTGGTAGTAGTAGTAGTAGTAGTAGTAGTAGTAGTAGTAGTAGTAGTAGTAGTAGTAGTAGTAGTAGTAGTAGTAGTAGTAGTAGTACTGGTAGTAGTAATAGTAGTAGTAGTAGTAGTAGTAGTAGTAGTAGTAGTAGTAGTAGTAGTAGTAGTAGTAGTAGTAGTAGTAGTAGTGGTAGTAGTAATAGTAGTAGTGGTAGTGGTAGTAGTAGGAGGAGGAGTAGTAGTAGTAGTAGTAGTAGTAGTAGTGGTAGTGGTAGTAGTAATAGTAGTAGTAGTAGTAGTAGTAGTAGTAGTAGTAGTAGTAGTAGTAGTAGTAGTAGTAGTAGTAGTAGTAGTAGTAGTAGTAGTAGTAGTAGTAGTAGTAGTAGTAGTAGCAGTAGTACTATTATCATTTTCATCATCATCTTATTTGTGCCTTAAAGCTCAAGTCCATCCAAGAAGAATGTTGATTTGAATCAATAGAGAAATATTAAACTAGCATAGCGCTGAAAATTTCATCAAAATCAGATGTAAAATAAGAAGTTCGGGCATGTCAAAGTTTACCAAAATTTTAACCGAATAAACAGTTCTATGGATTACTCGGTTACATACAAAGCATAAGGAATCAATGATGTAATAAAGTTTGAGTATCTGAATACAGTCCAAACTTCATCGGCTTTGCCTAGAACTTTTCAAAGGTACCTCACGTATTCCATCTGTGATCGGCATCATTTATACAATATACACATCGGCGGCTGAAGCGGGGTGGGGGACCTGTCCCCCCTAAATTTGAGGTGGGGACGGCCCCCCCAAAAAAAAAAATTTATAACCTTTTTTGCTTGACTATTTTGTTTCCTGCGCCCCCCCCCCCTAAAATTTACGTTGATAACTTTTTTTTCTTTTTTTTTTGCTTGTCAAAATATTTTGGTGGCCCCCTAATTTTTTTGGCTTCCGCCGCCAATGAATATACATGGTATAACATGATAAGATGACTAATCATGCTAATGAAATGGTTTTATGGAATGATCAGCAAAATCGGATGTAAAGAGTGAACATAATAATTATGTTGATGTTAATACGCGTGTATGAACTTAAAATAATTTATGCCCAGTGTTCGTTCAAAATTCAACCAGTATGATACTGAAGTCACTGAAGGTCAATTTCACTCCAACCAAACGTTGATTTAAATGATTAGACATACCTTAAACAGGCATGATACTCCAATTTTCATTCAAATTAGAAGTAACCTTATCTGTATTATTGCACTCGAATTATCTCCTTATAGTGGCGTAAGATAATCATACGATTTTCCTACGGATTAACGATAATTGTAAAGCCGATAAGGTTTAATTTATATTTTTTTTAATCGTAAGATCGTTTCCTTTAAATATATTGTAGGGACCATTAACTCAGAGTCATCATAAACCGTTGCAGGGGCATCGTATAGTACACATGCATCGTACGAAAAACATCCGGTCATCATACGATCACCGCATGGACATCGTACGATATCTGTAGCTCTCGGAACGGCCTCTGTATGACTTTTTCTCGGGTCCTTTACGACTCCCAGCACATGAAATCGTACGGTTGCCGTAAGTAGTGTTAAAATAAAAATCGAGGCCATGACGAAAAAATACGATGCCCCTACAAAACTCTCAGACGAATCGCTGCTAACGTAAAATCGGCATGAATGATGGCATAGCGTGCAAGGGGGGTAGGTGCGAATACGGTGAATTTAGGGACTTTGCACATAATCCCTTGACGACCTACAATCCCCTAAAAGTCGTAGACGAATTCATCGTACGATTATCGCTGCTAACATGCTAATGTACAATCGGCATGAATGATAACATAGCGTGCAATGGGGAGAGGTATGAATAGACATAGGTCCATGGAATATGATACGTGAACGCCGAAATTAAGGACTTTGCACAACGATGAGCACAATTAACATGAAAAAAGATGGTGGGAATACGAAAGCCGACTCTCTTGGATGAAATATCACAAAATGGTAATGAGAACATGATGAATGATGTGTAATATATATTATGAATCATGAACTACTTACTGATGTACTTGGCGTTGGCTAACATTCGGTTATCTTGCCGGTTGTTTGATTGTTTCGATTTCTGTTTCTGTTTCTTTTTCTTTTTCTCCTTCTGTTTCTTTTTCTTTTTTTCCTTCTCTTTCTTTTTCTTTTTATCCTTCTTTTTCCTTTTCTCCATTTCGTCTATCGATTGCGTTTGGTATAAAACGATAAGCAATAAAGTCAGAAAATTCATTTCTTAAAGATAATCATGCCTAGATGGGCTGTACGGAGTCCCTATAGGTAACATACTGACATAACACATTGTTCTGGATAACTCGTTCCAATTAAATACCGCCTCGTTCTCTCGACATGTTCCCTAGACCTATAACTCGCTCCAACAACTCGGCTAAATCATGCGGCATTTTCAAATTTTACGGGGTATGCATGCACCCTCCCCCTCCTGCATCCCTGCATGAGTATTATACATGTATGTCACGAAAGAGGAGACCTTCAAGAAGCTGAACTTGTCAAAGCAAGGTCCCCCAAAAGAGAATACATGGCATGAAATTTAAACTAGTTTAATAGAGATTAGAGGTAAAAGTTACCCCGAGGTTACCTTATGAGAACGAGTTATATGTCGAGAGAATTCATGGCAATTGGTTTGGAAAAAACAAACAAATTACGTCTCCTCGGGGGCTCCTGATAGATCTGCTTTTCAGTGGACCTTTTTGCACCTAATTTTCCATTGAAGACAGGGCATACAGATTAAATTTTAATTACATTCTATTTCTCCATTCAGAATGGTCGGCATATAACCGTTTCCATGTTGACATTATATACATATAAGCCAGTCGTGGATTCAGGAGGCACAGGAGGCACGTGCCCCCCCCCCCCCCGCCTCTGAGAAGCAAAATAAAAACATTGTAATGTAAAATGCCATTAGAACAGCGGAGTGCCCCCTCTTTAGAAATTGAATTAATTTGTGTGTGAAAACTTTTTTGGGGGGGTGGGGCTTGTCAAAATTTTCCTCCGAAAAATATGCCATCCCTTTTTGGGAAATCCTGGATCCGCCCTGATACAAGTTAAAACAAAAGTTGTGAATGACATCAAATGATTCTTATTGAAAAGCAATTATAGAGGACAAATAATTATGAAAGTAATCATAGTAAATACAAAAAAATATTACCGGTACCCTTTTTACAGTTGCTTTAAACTTGAAATCATAGTGTTCTTATCATTGCATTGTTAATCAGCAAAACAACATATTAACGAAATTAATGAATAAAACTTCTGTAGTAAGCTTCTGAAGAAAAAAAAACGAAACGAAACGAAGGAAATATTTTGGAAAAAAAATGATAAAGCCATTTTACTTACTGAAGTATCGTCTGTTAGCCTTGGCTCTGTTAGTATCTCTCTTGACTGCGAGCGAGGGTTGGAGACTGTCAATGAACTCATCTAAAGAATACCCATCGTCCGCATAACCATTGGCCATGCCGCCATCATCCTCGTCGAGGTCGAAGAAAGCGCATACAGACCCAACGAGGAGAACAACGAGGGCGACTGCGAGTAGCTTTGAAGCCATGGTTGACTGAAATAATAGAGCATGTGACGATTAATAATGAAACAAGATTTCAAACATCACCTTAAATAGATGTTTTATTTATTTATTCATGAACTAATTTAATTATTCATTTATTAATTTATTCATTTATTCAATCAACTTTGGGATGTCAGTTCGCTTTGTCAAGGTTTGATTCTTGTCCACTAGAAGTATCCACGCTAGAAAACTCTTTCCGTGGTACATATGATTTCCCGCACCTAATTATTTTCAAATTATGTAAAAAGAAATGTATTGCTTTATTCTTTTATTAAAATATCTTTATACAGGATAACAAGATCAGATTGATTGTTTTTTTTAGCATGGTCCTGTCAACATGAAATAGCAATGTTTACATAAAAGATAAAAGGGTAACTTATGTTCCATACAAGTAAACATATTGTTAATAAAGAATGAAATAGAACTTCCGTGGTCTGTTACCAGATAACGCTCCAAATATGCGTATGAAACATGCCACCATATACATAATTGAATTAATAATTTCATAAACGTATAAGCAGAAATAAAATAAATAAATACAAATAAATAACTATTTGAAGGAAACTAATATATCAAGGGCGTAGGCTGGGGTGCACGGGGTGCACGTGCCCCCTCCCGCCGAGGCAGAGGAGTTCCGACACTGGCAAGGAAACTGGACTTTGTATCCCTTCTGCTTTCAACAGCTGATTTTCTAAACGTTAATTCCACCTCCCCAAAATGTGCACCCCATACCACTTTAGTTCCACCTCCCCGTGCTCAAGCCAGCTTACATCCTTGTATAATATAAAAACAACATAAAGAAAAACGTCTTTCATAACTGGAAACTCCAAAACTTAACGAGGCAAGAAAGACGCCCTTCAGTCTGATATGTAACCAAGCGTGAACGCAGAAGACTTCATTTACATTGCGATACGTCAGGCAAACAATTTTATCTACAATAATTACTCTCAGAAACACAAGATTCCTTTTTAAAAGATGACATTTGAAGTAATATTGGCTCTGTAAATTGGTTGGATTCGGATAAATGAAGCGATTCAGAGCCGTCGAGCAAGATAACGTTAACTCAAGTCATGACCAACGTTTATTGGGCGATTAGAGGGAACATTATCAGTGATATGCTGACAAGAAACGTCAAATACAATTTTATCTGTAAATATTCCAATAAAGAACTCATTTAAAACGAATATGAAGTGAAGGTTTAGAAGAGCAAGATTGATGAAAAAATAATATTTTAATTGTTGTCCTATCTGAAAACCATTTTCAACCATTAAAAGTATAACAATAATGAAATATTAGATGATTTCTAACAATTCATGTGAGATTTGATAAAGATTTGCTGATTTCTTCTTTCATCAATCATCCATACAATATCATTACTGAAAAGAAAGACAATATTATTTTCATGGAGGATAATAAAAACTTACAAACTTTTCTCCTTTTTTGTTGTTGTTGATTTTTCGTTTTATTTGGAATTGTTTTTCCCAGAACGTTACCGACACAAAAATATTTCGCAGATTGCGTAAGAAGATATGTTTTAAAAAAATGGCCTTACGCAGCAGGGGAGTGGTAGGGGACAGGGCAGTTAGCCCCCCCCCCCCCCCACCCCCACCCAAACAATTTTAAACTTGCCTTTTTCTGACAATTTCACGACATTCACCAAAAGTATGAACGAAATCCTTCAATTTCACTCTCAAAAGCGGATCAATGACAAGCTCGGTTGCTTTTATCCTTCGCTTACAGTTTCTTTGAGTTTTATTGATTTTGCATTTTTGAGGGGGACGGGGCAGCCTTCCTTTCTAATTATTATTACCTGGGACGGATCCAGGATATTCTAATGGGGGGCATTTTGACTGATTTATGTCCGGAAAAAAAAATGATGAGCAAAAAAAGGCCTTCTGGGTAGGCATGACATATTCCCCTAAAAAATATTTGTTATACGTCTAAAAGGAGGGGGCACGGGCCGGGTATGCCCCCCATCTGGATCCACATCTGACCATTTTTTAACCTAGTAGGTTGAATTACAGACGATCTGTAAATATGACCAATTGATGAGAGACATATAGGATGGGTGTTTAACATGGGAAGGTGACCACCATTGACAATGATAATTGGAATAGCATGTGGTGCACGGAATTAAACTAGATTTAGTCTACTACGCTTGTCAATCTTCGCCATCTCACTAAGATAGCACCTCATCCGTGACGTCACAATACAGACGGGCGGCAGCAAACGTGTTTCTCCAGCTCAATCATAAACACACACAACAAGCTAAAGAGGCATATAACATGGACACATAACTTATATTAATACTCACGGAAATTCGAGAAAAAATAGGAATGATAAAAGTTTGACTGAAAGAGAGATACCATTTTCAGATTCTTTCTAACATTACTATGACATTCCCATTGTACAGTTCCTTTCTTTAAACTCCTTACTTGCAAATTTGCAAATAATTGCCATTACATAAGGTCGACTATTGGGGAGTGAAATTCAATAGTTGATATTTTTATCATTTTGAAAAAGTGCCGTTTTTAGCAATCATTATCATTATTATCTATCCCTAAGCTTAGACTTGCAATTTGATTGATTGCTTTCATTTCTGCATTCATTGCATCAGATTTAAGTACAGGCTCAACAGTTTCAGCTTTGTGGAGTTTATAAAGTTGATATGAACGACTTAATAAATATCAGTTTGTTAAGATCAAACAGAATTATTCTTGTGATTTGAAAGTACGATAAACATTCACTTTCGAAATGAATGTTCCCACACTCAAAGTATAATATTTCATAATCTGGGGAAAAAAGCATAATGGCGGATGAATGACTTTTTACTACTACACTGTAAAAACTACGGTGTTAAAACTGACACCAATTGGTGTTAATAGAGGACCACACCCTGAGGTGTTAAAATTGCACCCTAGAGATTAAACATAACACCAAAGAGTGTAAATGTAACAACAAAAGGTGTTGTAATAACACCTATAGGTGTAAAACTAACACCACCAATTTAACACCGGTGTAAAATAACTGGTGTGGTCCTCTATGTACACCGGTTAACACCACAGTTTTTGCTGTGTAGTCTTTTTCAGATTTCTAATGTTAAAACCTTCGAATGTAGAAAAAAATAATTTAAAAAAAGATAAATTCTGCTATCGCCACGTTCTAACGTTTGAAATCACACTTAAACGATGTCTTCTGCTCTCCAAATCAAATTTATGTTCAATCTTTCTGTACGTAAGAAATATATTTTATGAAATTGGAACTATTGAAGGTTAAACTGTAAACAATAGTGAATCTAGTAATAGCAAAATGGGCCTACAGACATATCACCCGTCATTACTCGATTCCATCAGTTAACAACAGTTTCCGAAATCATAAGAGATTCTTAATTTTATATAGGTCTATAGACCTATATAACATTAAGAATCTCTTACACAGTAAAAACGCTGTTTAAGATTTTATGCAACGTTGTTTACTACATGAACCGTACAGTATTTGTATAATCGTTTAAACAATCATGATTAATTTATTGAAGATTAGGTATTGAAAATTAAACTTTGTTGCATATGATTTAAAAACTTGTTTAAACAATTACTGTAAGGTTCATATAGTAAACAGCATTGTATAATTTTGTTTTTACTGTGTATTAAAGTCCTAAACCAATACCACTGCCCGTATTCTGGTCTTTCCTCATAATTTTACATAAATAAATTTGCCCCTTGGTCATGAATGATAGTAGAAAGTTGGATCATTAATTCTTTTTAAAATATCTCGTGGTATTTTCTAATATATACATGATCAAATTAAAAAAAAAGAAGAAAAATCGTCAAATAAAATATGGAGGATTGCCCATTTCAGCGGTATTAACATAATACCGCTGTTCTTCCATGGGGTCCTTTGCAATGTAAATACATATTATGAAAAATAAGAAACACTGTAAATACATAATACTTAATCGACTACGGTTACACTTCGCAATTCCGAAGGTTTGTAATTCCGAAACACGTAAATTGCCTATACCTCGATGTTCGTTAATCCGAAAACGTAAAAGGGTTCGTTAATCCGAACATTTGTGGCGTTATTCCGAAGGTTCGTTATTCAGAGGGTACGATAATCCAAAAACGAAATAAGGTTCGATGTTCCAAAATTTCGTTAATCTGAAAACGAAATAAGGTTCGTTAATCCGAAAGCGAAATAAGGTTCGTTAGTCATTTCGTTTTCGGACTAACGAACCTTCGGAATTACGAACCTCATTTCGTTTGCGGATTAACGAACCTTCGGAATTAAGAACCTCATTTCGTTTACGGATTAACGAACCTTCGGAATTACGAACCTTCGGAATTACGAACCTTCAGAAATACGAACCTTCGGAATAACCTAACCTTCGGAATAACGAAGCTTCGGAATTACGAAAGTATGCGATCGAGTACATAGGTAATCGTTACATCCATAATAGAGAAAGAGAAGGGAAACAAAAAAATAAAAAATCAGACAGATACAAATGATATTTTTGAAAAAGGTAATACTTACACTTGTTCGAAATTAGGATATCTTGACAGAGTCGAAAGCGTGGTTCCTTCTCAGATGACTTCAAACTATCCTTTTGCTGATCCCTGATGATGGACGGTTTATATAGCATCCAAATAGAAGGATCATCCACCAAGAGCAATGCGAAATCAAACTTGACCGAGTTACATATTCATTAATTAGTTGAACAGGAAAGTGATGCGCGATATGGTTTTAGGGCGTTTTTTTTTTTTTTTTAACGCGATCGAAGAAGGAACGTTGATAAGATATGCACTATCGATTAGAATCTCATATCGCGATGACAAATTCGATTTTTTTTTAAAGGAGGTGGCATGGAAGTGCCGTGACCGTGTGGTGTAAGGCACCCGACTACACGTGTAATGAAAGTTCGGGGCTCGATTCCTGTCACGGTACCTCTGCCCTTGAGCAAGGCAATTTCTTTTTCTATTACTACTATGGATTTATGTTTTCTGTTATAATTGTTTTTACAATTGTATGTTTTTATTTATTAATATATGTACTAGACACCTCAGCAAAACAGCCTGTGGCTGAAAAGTACTATCGAGTCTACGAGTGGAGAATAAATGAATGAATAAATAAATAAATAATGAATAAATAAATAAATCAATGAAAAATATCTTGCTGAATTCTCTTACATTAAACGAATTCAAAAGCTACGCATATCATTGTATGGTTTTAAATTATATATATATGTTAAGAGGAAATAAGAGGATAAATTGTTAAAGTGTAAATAAAAATTTGAAAAATATATTTTAGTTCAGCGCTTCATACTCAATTATCTCATGACGTCATTTAACTTAATGAGGAAACTCACGAAACAGCACCCAGGGGTCAACTTTAATATCTTATGAGGAGATTTTTATGTTGCTAACCGATATTCTCATTCTATGTTTGTTAAAGTTTCTAGATAAGCTTTTCTTTGTTAACAAGCATCTAAAGGTACAGGTAAAATGTTTTTATAGTAAACAAAAATGATAGGTTTATAGAATATTTCCTTCATGCTCCATCAGGAAAAATCTAGGGTTTCTCCTTTATGGGGGCGCCAGCATACTTTGATTTAGGGGATGGGGAGGTTGGAGACAATCTAAAGTTGTCTCCTTTCTCCCAATTCACAAATTGGGCTATTGCAGAATTAAACGATTAGGAAGTCTGGCACTCTTTTTACTCATTTTCTTCTGTTTTTATACTTAAAAAAAATCAAATGGCATTCTGCCCCCCCCCCCCCATTCGCTCTGGCGTCGGCAGATCACCAGTCGTGCGTAAAATATACGCACATTTTAACAGTTTAACCTAATTCAAAAGACGATCCATTTAATGTTTACCATACCCAATATCCTCATTTCTCCCCAAAGTAGAGGAAAGGTAATCTAAAATCAATGATCAATGTTCAGAAGTTCTAGTGCCATGACCAACAAACAACAACTTCTTCAATTCAATGAAATCCAGTCATGTTGTGATATCAAACTCCTACAAATATAAACGGCAAAATGTTTATTGTGCTGCAATATAGCTCTTCACATCGTGAGCCAGAAATCAATATTCAATGCGGGAAAATCTCATTTGACCTTCAGAAGTCAACGTGTTTGATATTCTTATTTCAGAGAAGGCGTCAAATCCGTGCAATAGTAATTACTATCGCACTTAAGGGTGAAATAGATTATTGATAATCTATAACACATGTCAGGTGACTATACCTAGATGATTTCATCAATTATTATTCCCCTCTTCATTTAGCAGATTCATTTTATTCATTTGTTTTCCTAACTACAAGGTTTCACTTATGTTTTTGATTTAGTTTCTCTTTGATTGTTTTACTTTATAATAGACAAGATGATTTTCCACGAAGACATAAAAAACAAGTCTCCTCTTCTTTCGTAATCTGTCTCTCTCTTTGTCTATCTATCTCGAATTCCCCCCTCCCCCTCTCTCTCTCTCTCTCTCTCTCGTCATGCGGATGAGAACCCTCTGTTATCTGTACACAGAGATATAATGTACACTACAAAATTTACATATAAAAACACATGAAACTTTTCTTGTTATCGTTTCTTCTGTAAGGCTTTATCAGTGTATTGTACAATCTTTACATACAATGTGAAATAAGAAATTATTATGGGCACTTAGGTTATTAACTCGTTGCCAACTGGAACCGGGTTTATACCTGTACAAAGTCGATGAGAATGACAGAATTCAGTATTCAACGGAGTATGTTAATACACTTTGCAAATCGATGGAGAATGTTCTGTGAATTAGCATGTGATACGAAAGTGATAGACCGATTGCTTGAAAATGTTGAATAGTAATTAGGGAATTTCGGTCATATATTTTACATGTTTATGGAGAGATATATGATAGGAGCTCAGATATAATTGGCATAATATAATTTGATTCCACATCTACTCTACGATGGACTTAACTCTTTCTGTTACGGAACAAAAATATCAAAAGTTTCGATTTCAAGATTAACCTTGGAATATAAAGTGTATTATTTTTACTATTTTTTACAATGCATTATAATATCCACGTTGAAAACACTAATTTGATTGCAATTTGCATGGGGGGTACCATATTATTTAGGCCGCTATATTATGAAATTCTGATTCGGAGGGGGTGCAAGCACACCACACCATACCCCCCCCCCCCCCGTCCCCCGTGGTCGCCGCCAATGGTAGGAACCAAATGTTAGAAGCATTATTTCCTTGAATAACACGTGGCTATAATTAAAAAAATCATAATTCCGTTTAGAGTTGAACAAATTCTGAAAAGGGGTTGTATAACTCAAATTGAGGGAAATGTCATGTTAGATGGTTAATATAATAAAAAAATCTAATAAGAACTTCATGAAGAAAGCGGGGGTAAAAATAAACGCTTTAGTGATTATGATACGAATAATATAACTATTTTCTTTTATTTACACTGAGGATAAACCGAGTCGTTCTTCGAACTAAAATACGTTTTGGATTGGCGTTTGAGTACAATTAGCCTTTTGTACTTTTTGTAGCAATACTCAACAGCATAACAACAATATTTGGATCTATACGTATTTATATCTTACTCTTATTCATTTTCCTTCTAATAATTTTATACAGTAGACCTGTTCGGTATTATTTTGTACAGAGTCCTAAATACTTCCGGCTCAAAAATTAATCATATTTACGAGTGCAATACATAACGACAATTATCTTTTGCTACATAATGCAGTCCTTGATTAATTTGTCAATTTTCATATAAAGCATTCAAGCCCAACACACTGTCCATGTAGGTGTACTCGGGGACATTCCCCATTGGCATATACTCGTGTGCAAGATCGAGGTAATTCGCATTCGCTTTCTTGCCATTCTTCTGCGCTATCTTGTCATTTTTCTGCGCGTCTCCTGATTGGTCCGCTGGCGATGTCACGTGCAATCTTGGCAGCGTGCGACTCCGCTGCATGGACCTGTCACCGGCCGCACCGGCGCTGCCACTGCGGGCATCGTCTGGGGTCATATACTCATTTTCACGCATCGGCAGGCGGTCGGAGTGAGAACGGTTCACGTTCGCTTCTCTTGGTTGGGCCGGCGTCTGGTAATATTTGACATCCGATGATTTCAGGGTGAGACAGATCTTGACATCTCCCATATTCCCGCTAGGTTCTATCTCCGCCGTGGTCTCACATACCATTGGGGACATCGTATTCGGGTTCGTTGATCCTTGGTAGTCGATACTTCTACATACAACAGCAGGCTCCTGCTTCAAGAAAAGAAATTAGATGATTTTCAATGTTATGTTGATAAAATTGAAAAAAAAAACTTTTCTCTCTTTTTTCTTTTTTTTAATGTTGATAAAATTGAAAAAAAAAAAATGGAAAAAATATTAACATACGTTCAGAAAGGACAGGGGAAATTAGAAGAAATGGTAAAAATCAGACGGTAAAGGATACAACGATAATCTCTTTAAAACAAAGATGGAAATTTGTGACGTCATTCTATTTTGAAGTTTAAGTGGAAAAAATCAGCTTCGCCCCCCCCCCCCCCCACACCTGAACAAAGTGTGTTGCAGGTCCACTCACCACATAAGAGGCCTACCTAATAAATTAATGTCGCGTGTTCAAAACATTTCATTGTATAAATTAACACCTCTAGGTCTTAACAAAGAACTGTTCTTGATAAGTTACTGAGCTCTCTTGAGAATGGAGCTTAATCAATGTAACAACTTTGTTTTTCCGTTTTTATCTAACAGGTTTACCTCCGGTATATTTTGAAGCCGTGACGTAGTTGTGTATCCGCTTGATGACATTGGTGGTTGATCATCGAACTCTACATAATTGGAAATGTCGCCCTCTGTTGGTCTGGTTGCGTTGCTGTTGGAACCTTGCTGCTGTTTTCTGCTTGACTTATGAGTGAAAAGGTGAACAAGAATTACACTACTACTACACAGCAAAAACTGTGGTGTTAACCGGTGTACACAGAGGACCACACCTGTTATTTTAGACCAGTGTTAAATTGGTGGTGTTAGTTTTACACCTATAGGTGTCATTACAACACCTATGGTTGTTACATTTACACTCTTTGGTGTTATGTTCAATCTCTAGGGTGTTATTTTAACACCTCAGAGTGTGGTCCTCTATTAACACCAATTGGTGTCAGTTTTAATACCACAGTTTTTACAGAGTATAAACTTCATAAAGGGAAGATGAAGAAGGGGGAATAGAGCAATATTAAATGGTTGTGCCACTGCCGGATCCACGGGGGGCACCCCTCCCCCCTTTGAGAGGCGCAATAAAAATTTGTAATGTAAAAATGCCACGTGTGATGCCCCCATTTTTCTGCTTGTCAATTTTTGTGTGGACGAAATGTACTCAATTTTTGGTTGAAAACTTTTTTCTCTCTTTTTGGCTTGTCAAACATTTCACAACCCCCCCCCCCTTTTGGAAAATCCTGGATCCCCCCTGGGTTATGCCACAGTCTTCGAACGAAATCGACCCGGAACCGACTAATGGTCACGCCCAATTTACCCGACCATTCAATACGCTATCATTTTCAAAGAACATCGGGGAAATTAGATCCGAGGTTTCGGGAATTTAGGATGCCTTTTTTCTCGAATGGTCTGGTAATTTGGACCCCAAGTTTCTTTGGGGGTGCCCTTTTGTAGAATGGTGGGGGATACACGATTGCCTTGACCCGACGCGACAATCCGCCAGTGTGATGACCATAATGACATAAGCAGATTCGGCGTTGTGACCACAGTCGCACATAATGAACGCGACAAAAGTTAAATACGGTAATTTTGACATATAATGGTAACTTCGCAAGTCCCAAACGCGCGCTGTTGATTAGTTGAAAAATCAAGTTGCGCATGATTGTTAGAGTTGCGATCGATTGCAACTCTTTCTGCAATGGGCCCCTGACCGATCAAAACAATTACGTTATTTTTCAATTGAAAAACATTGATCGGTTTGAAATCAGTTTTTCATGCGTGTGGCAGAAACAGATTGGCCTGGGGTCCGTTGCAGAAAGAGTTGCGTTTAAACGTAAGTCAAAAAATCAATCGCAAGTCCAAAATGCGCGCTGTTGATTGGTTGAAAATCAAGTTGCGCGTGATTTTTAAAATTGCGTTTGATTGCAACTCTTTCTGCAAAGGGCCCCAGTACAGTATTGTCATAAATGTCGAAACGGGAGTGGTTATTACCAATTTCCTCACCACCCTCAATTTATACAAATAAATCGATAAGTTTAGAGTATCGATGGCCTATATACATGAAGTTTTAATTAGCAGGCGAGATTGCCTGAATGAATAGGCCTATAGTTGAATTACGGAATCCTTTGGCTACGTTTTTGTTTTTTAACACTATGGCCTTTGTATCAGGCATGGTGATAATTCTATAAAGAAAAAACAGAAGCCCGTTAAAAAAAGACTTGTTACAATAACAAATTTGCAAATAACAGTTTAAAGCTGCGGAACTCATTCTGAGGATGATAAAGGTAAATTAGCAATAATAATAATAATAATAGCCAATTTTTATAAAGCGCTTTTCCCAGAATGGCCCAAAGCGGGTTACATCATATTATTACCTCGGTCATTGGATTCATTTCAATTAATCACGAAAAGTGCACAATTTCCACTCCCTGCATGGGGAGCATTCCTTGCATTCGTCAATAAACAATAGCGTAAACTTGAGAAGAAAAGGAAAAGAAATATATACCAAGAGCAAATAGGGATTGAATTAAATTTTGTTCAATGAATATACTCATTTGCCGAGTGGCTAAAGGTGAGATGAGAATGAAAAACGAATGGGATCATGATCATCGAGAATAAAAGTGCTATATAAAATGATCATAGGCCATTATATTCAATAAATATTGACAGTTAAAACAAAAATGATCATAGCTCCATCACAGGCCACAATATAGACTTGCAAAACGTGGAAACAGATCAAACATGCATAATTATTGAAGTTCAAGATTTCAAATAATCTTTTAGATCATATCGGGAGATGATACAACATTCCAAATTTTGAGCAATTTCTTTTATTCATATCAAAATTCATAGTTTTTATATTGTGGTATTTATTAATGTGATTTACAGTCCCAAGTTGATAAAATTGTAAAGATGATTGATTCATCAATGGCATTGATTTGATCAATGTCATCAGTAACTTATCCTACACTACTACACTTTACTTGAAGAATACGATGGGCAACATATTTTTTTGTACAAATTTTACCCCGCTTCTACAAAAAATAGACATGATTCTGTAAGAATAGACTGAGCGCGGGTCTGGAGCGGATCGAGCGCGCGAGAAATTTCGCGTCGAATGCAAAATTTTGCCAAATAAAGCACGTTGACTGAATTTAAGGATGAATCCACGCATAAACAGTAGCATTCGATGATTTTAGAAAATAATTTCCCCTGGTTTGAAAGGTGGGGGAATCATGATTGTGCGTGTCCCTCGATCTCTGAGAAGTGTGGGGATATACCCCCCCCCCCCCCCGCCCCATCCACCCGTGATTTAGGCCAGTGAATTGGATACTAAAGGAATAATGACGCTTATAAACAGAATTGTTTCAGGTCAGTTGATTCTTAAAATTGGTGCCTTATATAGAATATGAAGATTCCACACATTTGAAGAGCTCACTTGCAAAAGGGGATAGGTCCATTTTGCATCCAATCTGATTTTTATGTCTTAATGTACAGATTTTTAGGCTCGGTGTAAAAATGGCAGGGGTAAAAATGGCAGAGGTAAAAATGGCAAAGGTAAAAATGGCAGAGGTAAAAATGGCAGAAGTAAAAACGACTGAGGTAAAGATCATGACATGCTACATCAACAAGGAAAAGTACAGAGCCTTTCCAGTTAATATCAGTCATAATTATTGGCCTTGAATGGAATCATACCGACGGAATGAGCATTATGAACTGAAAAGATATCATTTATATTTTTTAATCATTTTAGGTCAGCTCTATACTTTATCGTTGATATTAAACTCAAACATTTTCATGCAAAAATGATTTCAATTAGTGAGTGATGACAGGATTTATCTTGGCCATTTCATAGAGTAGAACAGCACTTCGTCACATACATACCACTCGAATTTTAATGTTAACACCAAAATGTGCGCTAACCATAAACACACTGAAATAGACAAGTACGGTATTTCTTCGAACCACTTGGAATACTTGGATAACCTTGGATTTACCTCTGCCATTATTACATCTGCCATTTTTACCTCAGTCATTTGTAACTCTGCCATTTTTCCTCTGCCATTTTTACATCTGCAATTTTTACCTCTGACATATACCTCTGCCATTTTTACCTCTGCCATTTTTACCTCTGCCATTATTACCTCTGCCATTTTTACCTCTGCCATTTTTACCTCTGCCATTTTTACCTCTGCCATTTTTACCTCTGCCATTATTACCTCTGCCATTTTTACCTTTGCCATTTTTCCTTTACCATTATTACCTTTGCCATTTTTACCTTTGCCATTTTTACCTCTGCCATTATTACCTCTGCCATTATTACCTCTGCCATTTTTACCTCTGCCATTTTTACCTCTGCCATTATTACCTCTGCCATTATTACCTCTGCCATTTTTACCTCTGCCATTATTACCTCTGCCATTTTTACCTCTGCTATTTTTACCTCTGCCATTATTACCTCTGCCATTTTTACCTCTGCCATTATTACCTCTGCCATTATTACCTCTGCCATTTTTACCTCTGCCATTATTACCTTTGCCATTTTTACCTCTGCCATTTTTACCTCTGCCATTTTTACCTCTACCATTTTTACCTTTGCCATTATTAACTCTGCCGTTATTACCTCTACCATTATTACCTTTGCCATGTTTACCTGGCACCGATTTTTAGTAGCTCTATACGATGATCATGATGATACCAAAGAAAAGATGAAATTCCTATTAAAAAGTTAACTAAAATGGCAAAGAAAAATCACTTTTTTTCAAAAGGGGTTACATAGGTCCATTTCAGTTTAGTTGCAAAACGGGTTAGGCCCACACAGATTTTTTTTTAAGAATATCTTAAAAATATGAAGGCAGGTAGATTTCTTTCATACCCAATTTTATGTTCACATGGTAGGGTAGTACATTACGGCAACTTAGTTTCTCATGATATTGCAATAAGTGAGAATAAAAAACATGTTTTTTTTCTCGGAATGGTCCAAAAGTGGACCAAACCCCCTTTTGCAACTGAACTCTTCATTTGTTTACGATACTTACTCCTCTCTGTAAGCGCTCAATCTTCCTGATGCCCGAAGATACCCTTGGGATATGAAATGAATCTGAAAAAAAAATGAAAATGAAATTTTAAAAGGGGGTTTTGTGACATTACATAGATAAGCCGTTTAGATTATTTACCGTATCATTAGTGTACTAGACCTCATTGACAATGGTTTTATTTTGACGTTCATTATTCAGACATGGATGATGCAGTTGAAGGCCAACATTTTCATTGTGTCAAAAAGTAATAATAATAATTCAATCATCATCTTCATCGTCATCACCATCATCATCACCATCACCACCATCGTCATCATCACCATTATCAATATCAATACTATCATCATCACCATCATCACCATCATCATCATCATCACTGCTGTCATCACCATCACCATCATTATCATCATCATCATCACTGTTATCATCACCATATCCATCATTATCATCATCATCATCATCATCACTATTATCATCATCATCAGCATCATCACCATCAACCTTCATTATCATCATCATCATCAACATCACCATCATCATCATCACCATCATCATCATCATCATCACCTTCGTCATCATCATCATTATTATCATCACCATCATCATCATCATCATCATCATCACCATCATCATCATCACCATCGTCATCATCATCACCATCACCTTCGTCATCATCATTATCATCATCACCGTCGTCATCACCATCATCATCACCATCATCAATATCAATACTGTCATCACCATCATCATCATCATCATTATCATCATCACCATCGTCATCATCATCATCACTGTTATCATCACCATCAGCATCATTATCATCATCATCATCATCATCACTATTATCATCACCATCAGCATCATCATCATCACCATCTTCACCATCATCATCATCACCATCAACATCATCATCACCACCATCGTCATCACCAAAATGGCCGTACACAGCTATTTTTAATTCGGGGTAGGACGCGTAAAAAGTAATAGAAGAAACTCAAAAGCAAGGGAGCGAAGCTCCCGAGCTTGTCATTGGGACTTGTTCTTGATTCTGTAGAAATTAAAGATTCCACGCATATTTTTGAAAATTTTCAGTGAAAGATGGAGGCTTTCTAAACTTCATGGGGAGGCAACTGCCCCCTCCCCCCGCTGCGTACGGCCATGATCACTACTACTACCACCGCCATCATCATCATCATGTCTTTGACTTGACTTACCTGGAGCTTTGGGTCTTAATGTCCACACGACGAAGGCTACAAAGATGACTACACTCAAAAAGATAAAAACAGCCATTAGTATGGCAAATTCCTTGGACTGCAAGACATGTTCTGCAAGTAAAGAGAAAACATTTTTATAATTCATTATCGTGAAAGCGACTCAAGGACGACGAAAACTATTACGTCCATACAAATTGGACATGACACTAGTCATGCTAGTCGGTTTCATTCACTCGAAAAACAGAAAGTAAAAATATACCCAATACTGCGAAGAAAGGAAACGTGCATGTTTGCGGGTAATTTTCCCTCCAATATTGGGCAAAATGTATGTTTGAAGGATACATTTCAACGCAACATTGCGTAAAATTTACAAAATATTTGTTATCTTTTTACCCAACAAATATATATGTTCCCATTTTACCCAATATTGGGTAAAGATGTATCGTTGAGACTTATTTATTTATTTCTATTTTTTTTACATGTCATAAGTTACTTTTTTATTTTCATTTCTTCGATCCGTATAATATTCGAATGCATGGTCACTCTAATGACATGAATGATGCAATGATCTGTTGAAAAGAAAAACTGATTTCCTTGACTAAGAAGCAAACGCAAGCTTGTAATTAATTACGTCACGAGCTTTTTGATCTCTTAAAGAAGTTCCTGAATGCAAAATCTAAAACAAAATAAAAAAAAATAATTTCAAAAGTTTCTGCGTTTAGGTTCTGCATGTGACGTAGCTTTCACGCACATTAATTCAAGGAAAAATTTGTCCGGTACCAATTTACGTAACCCGGGTTGAGTCCACCTTGCACCTTAAGTCATGGATGAGATTCGAACCAACAACCGTTTGTTTCGAAGCTCGGAGACTAATCCACTGGAACAAATCGCTCCGTGTTGTTATATCAATGCTAGGTTAGATACATTCAAATCGGTCAGTAGTGAATGTAAATTTGATGACAATGTATTGATGTCAAAAATATAATACAATGATTCAACCCCAGATTCAACCCAAAATGTAACATTTTTTAATGATTTAGAGAAGCACCCCTCCCCACAATCTAAAAATATTGGGTACAAATGCTCCGTGTAGTTAATAATTGTCCAACCGACATTTGGCATTTCTTTGGGACATTTTTATCTATCCAGCTAGTGTGATGAAAATTTTGCCCATTCTAATGTAATTGTTATTTATTTTTAAGCTTAATGCACAATATGCTTCCCGCATTGGGTAAAATACTGCCCAAAATTGGTTGGACACATAATTTCCCTCGTGTTGGTAAAATATTGTACCTAATATTTTTTACAGTGCATCCACCATTAAAGGAGAATGAAACCATTGGAACAAGATAGCTTGTGTGAAAATAGAAAAATCAAAGAAACAGATCAACAAAAGTTTCAGAAAAATCGGACTAATAATGAGAAAGTTATGAGCATTTGAATATTTCGATCACTAATGCTATGGAGATAGCAAATTGGCAATGCGACAAAGATGTGTGATGTCACTTGTGAACAACTCTCCCCATTACTTTAGTATATATTTCACTTGAATTGCTTCTTTTATCACATCTATCCATAGATCATGTGTTCTTTCTACATGGGGGCATGTAATACATATTTCTTAAGAATAAATCTTGGATAAAGAGTTTGTATCATCATACGAAAAAGTAAAAAGAGACATTTTGAGGGTATTTTATAGTCCACCAAAATAACTTTCTCATTATTTGTCCGATTTTTCTCAAACTTTCTTTATTCTTATTCTTTGATTTTTCTGTTTCTACACAAGCCTCTTTGTTCCAAAGGTTTCATTCCCCTTTAACATGATTAACCAGTACGCCAACGCGCTGGTGGTACATTCTCATGAAAAGATTACTCTTCTCACAAAAATTGTCCTTCCTTTATAATCATTAAGATCATATTACAACTCTCTGTGAAAGTGAAAATAACGAATATCTTTCGGATGAATCATACGTGCCTTTTATAATGAAATTATGAAAAAATAACTCTCAATTTGACGATCTATCTTTTGCCAAGATGGCAGCAGTAGACTTTGACTTTCTAGTTCAAAACTTCGTAACCTTTTAGTATAGTATAGTATAGTATTGTATAGTATAGTTTAGTATAGTATAGTATAGTATTGTATAGTATAGTATAGTGTTGTATAGTATAGTATAGTATTGTATAGTATAGTATTGTATAGCATAGTATAGTATAGTGTTGTATAGTATAGTATAGTATTGTATAGTATAGTATTGTATAGCATAGTATAGTATAGTATAGTATAGCATAGTATAGTATAGTATAGTATAGTAATGGTTTATTGTCAATACACACGCTTGGCAGCCAGTGGCTGAAATATACATGTTTACAAAATATGAGAACATACAAAGATATTTTACAAAAAGTACATAATAAAAAAAAACAATCATTCAATATATAATAGATTAAATTACACAAATATTTTCATTAAGATGGATCTAATTACATAAATGAGTTCTAAGTGTAAGTTAAATTATAAATCGCATAGAACCACATATTGGATAGATAGACAGAAGAAAGCGAAACAAAAAAAATGGTAAAACAGAAGGAAATCATATTCAGGAGGTCAGCAAAAATATAATAGACCAAGCATTGAAAGATTCATTACTGATTAATGAGTAAACAACATAAATGTGTAATCATCTTGTTAAAGTTGTATTAATGTTGCAGATAAATAAAAAGAAATTAATGGAATTATTGATTAAAAGGAAATGAGATGCATACATGACCATTTCCTTATTACAAACGTACAAACGTACAAATGATTTCCAGATTTTGATCAATAATGTTTGCAACATTTTACGATTTTCCGTGTAATGTATGTTGACTTTGAATGTACCTCGAGCGGAGCAAATACGATGAATAACTCAAATCAATCTATGAAATAATATATATATTTTTTATATTACTATTAATTAAAGCAATGTCGTCTCTCATAAGGGCCCATATACATGTATTTTGAGTTACAACTTTGAAAAGCTCTTTAGAAATTAACACTATTTACTCCATGTACCTTACAGTACACTCTTAAAATAGTTGGGCAAAGAAATGCCCACCTTTTAACCAACCCTGGGCAACGTACTCTCCACACAACTATCGGTTAAAATCTGCCTAAATTGGGTTATAAAAATGAATATTTGGGTAATAAAATTGCTCAATTTAATAATAATTTGCTTAGAATGAATGTGAACTACCACCCCAAAACCATGCACCAATAGGTAAGGTTCTCCATAAATAGCCAAAATAGTAATTTAGTCTCCAAACACCAAAAAAGAGAGATGGTTATCTGAGAGAGCAATTATTCTTCTTCATACTGTGAAATTTTGAAGTCGTGAAGTTGGATAAAAGTAAAGATACAAGAGTTTCTTGGACGCTACTTTTTCAGACTGCTTGGAAGTTTCACCGAGATTACCCAGTATGCACATCTCATGCTTGAATGAACCCTGAAAGTTAAGCCTTGTTTTCTCCTTATTTTTAATTTTTTAAGCTCCTGCTGAATTTCCTCTGCATTCAATCAAGTATACTTGTAATGGTTATTGTTGGTCAATAGTATACTTATCATTTTAAAGATTAGGAAATGAAGTTTCAAGCTCAATAAAAATCTCAATATTCATTTTGGTCGACTTATTCTTGGTTTTCGGGTGGCAGGTCACCCCCACACCCCCCCCCACACACACACACACATATATATATATATATATATATATATATATATATATATATATATATATATATATATATATATATATATATATATATATATCTTACTAACATTACCCAAAACAGTGGACAGTATGTTGCCCAAAATTTTAAGTGTGTAGTTTAAGCAAGTGTATCAAGTCTTAAATCAAATAACAATTCAATTTTCAATATTTGAATTAAGCATGGACGTTAAAACATACCAAAAAAATACAATAAACGGCGCTGTATGAATTTTCAAACTTCCTTTTTACTGTGAAAGTACACTTTATAAAATATTGTGCAAAAATGCTCCATGAGGGTAATTATGTGTCCAACCAATATTGGGCATTTCTTTTAGGCATTTTCATACATCCAGTGTGATGAAAATTCTGCCCATTCTAAAGTAATTGCTGCTTATTTTAAACTTTACTGGACAATATGCTTCCCGCATTGGGTAAAACTGCCCGAATTTGGCTGGACATATATAATTACCCTCGTGCTAAAATTTTACCCAATATTTTCTACAGTGTATTTTCCTTCAATAGTTTTAATCTTCAGATCTTCAATCTGCAAGAACATGATTCCTTCTATTACTATAGTAACAATAATAAAACTTAAATGTAGTGTTTTTTCTTAGCAGAAAATACTCACAAGACCGATATGATACAGGTCAGTTGAGGGGAAATTCTATGGCACGTATTCTGAAGTCAGGTTTAAAGTTGTGGTATATGTATGGATAGCCAATTGTTAACAGTAGAGATATCTACTTTCAGCTCATTCGACTCTCAAATCATTCGTAATTGTGTAGGAAGAATAAATAGATGATTGTCTTCACCATCGATGAATCAGGAAAGAGCACAGTAAACATAAGAATCATACAACTTAATAAAATGTTTGATACTTTTGGCTTCCCATACTTAAACCACGACTTTAAACCTGAATTTAAGTTAAACCCGACTCCATATGATTATGCTGTTAATATGAATGTTCATTTCATCTTAGTGCATGACATTTTCTTATATACTTTCATCTGCGTACAGAAGATAGAAAATTTAATTTTTATCAAGATAGTCCTGAATCGGTATCGGTTGTATTGTTTGCTTATGTCCTCAATAAACAGAATAAAATCCCGGTATCATATATGTGTGCGATATAAAGAAAATCAATCGAATTCAATGTCAAAGACAAAATGCCATACTTTTGTGAGATTGTCGGTTTTTATTTTACTTTTTAGGCCTACACGAAGTCTTTACTCTAAAAGAGAGGGGAAAAATCGGGTCAGATTTGACCCTGAAATCAGTCAGTTTGGGGTCATATCATATCCAATTTCAATTTTCATTTCCAGTTCAATTCAGTTCAATTTTTAATTCATGTCCTTTCGAACAAGTACTATTAAACGGATGCAATTTTACAGATAAACATTCCTATCTCATAAAAAGGAAAGAAGTATAAAATTGAGCATCAACTGAAATGAGGGGGTCCACTTAAAGCAATGCTTGTAATATGTGTGGATCCCCATTGGAAATGAAAAAATCGTAAATTATCGACTTTATCAAAATATGCGTATACAGGAAACGAAAGAGAGAAGACTCTAAAAACTTTTGGATAAAATGCTCTATGAGGGAAATTATGTGTCAAATGAATCCAGTGTGATGAAATTTCGCCCATTCTAAAGTAATATTGCTGCTGGAAAGAACACAGTGTCCCACAGTGTGTTCACATAGTCGACTCTGTGAAGATGTGATTCACAATGTTAAAACGCTCCAATTTAACAGTGTGATGATTTCACATTGTGGACACCTCCACAGTGTGGTTTACCACAGAGTGTTCACATAGCGATGTTTGATTTCACAGTGCGAATTTACTCGTTCACAATGTAAAGATGTGATTCACAATGTTAAAACGCTCCAATTTAACAGTGTGAAGATGATTTCACATTGTGGACACCTCCACAGTTTGGTTTACCACAGAGTGTTCACTTAGTGATGTTTGATTTCACAGTGCGAATTTACTCGTTCACAATTATTTGAAGATGTGATGCACAATGTTAAATCGCTCTAATTTAACAGTGTGAAGATGATTGCTGCGTATTTTTAACCCTTACTGGACAATATGCTTCCCACATTGGATAAAATTCTGCCCCAAATTGGTCGGACACATAATTATTCTCTTGCTGGTTAAATTTCACCCAATATTTTTTTTACAGTTAATTAACTAAAAGACGGAAATCACATTGATGTAAACATGTTGAAATTACTGACCAGATGCAGGCATGGCAGGGCTAGTCAGTAATTACACAAAGAGGGTCCATTTGGGTCTACACTCTAAATTACAGGGATTTAAAATTAGTCCACATAGACTGTAATTAGTGACCAATCAAGTTCCGGACTTAATTCGGGATTAAGTTTGAATCCTTAAGATTCATTTTTAAATCTCGAAAGATTTAAATTTAAATCATTTGAGATTTAGATTTAAGTCTTTAGGATTAAAACTAAATCCAGAAATCGATTGCTCCCTATCTACAGTCCATCTGGACTTATTTTAAATCCCTGTAATTTATAGTGTATATTATGTGTCCCAAAGGACTTGATCGGTAGCTCCTTACTGTCTTGTTTGAATAGTGTGGCGACGAAAAAACATAAACAAAGTATCAATAATTTTTATCATCACAGAATCAATGAAAAAATCAGCTGCAAATCAATAATGAATTGACTTACCAAAGAACAGGAACGCCAGCCATAACGCAAATCTTGGCATGTCATGAATAGCCATGATTTTTATTTTTCTTGGAACATAATATGATGAAATTTCCAATGTTCTTTAGAATTAGACAAGATTAGCGAAACCTATTCGCTTTTTCCAGAGCGAAGCACATGCAACACAATCAAGATTTCATTTAGCATGTTCAGTAACAAGCCGTTCGATATTGCAAAAAAGAGAGATGAGTTTCCTGCCTGTCTGACACTCACTCTATCATTTATCATTTTCATATCACTTTCGGAATTACATCGAAGAGGCAGTTATCAAAAGTTGATATGCTTTCGATCATAAAATGAGGAAATTCATTTTCAAGTGAATTTTATAAGTGCACATATCACGCACCGCTTGTGGTATGTCAAACTCCAAACAATATTAATCAGTTATAATCTATCAATGTTTTTTTTGTGCATAACATAGCATACGCTGTCACAAAAATTACAGATGATGTAACACTAGGTTGTGAACATATTCCCAACCATCACATTAAAGGGATGGTCCGGGCTGAAAGTATTTATAGCTCAATAAATGAGGTAGACTTCACTGAGCAAAAGGCCCCAAAAAAATTCATCAAAATTTGATAACAAACAACAAGTTATTGACTTTTAAATTTAGTAATATTTTATAAAAACAGTCGTCATGAATATTCATTAGTTGGGCTGATGATGTCACATCTCCATTTGTGTGCGTGTGTGTGTGTGTGCGCGTGTGTGTGAGTGGTGGATGCCAGGGTGCGTACTTACAGTACCTACGACGTTGAGAGGGAGTGGCGAAGGGAATGGGAAGGGCAGATGATTTTTAGCCATGGGTCAATTCATAGCAAAGGCGTTCTTATTCTTTTTAAACCAGGAATAAATTTTAAAATTGATCAGGTAGTCAAAGATGATGATGGACGTTTCGTCCTTTTGAAAGGGGATTTATTAGGGTACAAATTGGTGTTAGGAAATGTTTATCTTCCAACTAGAGATAAAATACATCAACAAATTGATTTTTTGGAGAATTTGGACAAGTGTCTCTCAAACTTATACTCTCAAAATTATTCGCTTATTTTAGGGGGAGATTTTAACGTAATATTTAATAAAGACCTAGATTACATGGGGACTAGTGTGAATGTTAAAACATACTTCGTGAAACAGCTAGAGATTTTTATAAGTAAACTTGAATTAATTGATATATGGAGGAAACAGAATCCAACAACAAAGAAATTTACCTTTAGACAGAATACTCCTCTTGTGCAAAGTCGTCTTGACTACTGGTTTATTTCAAAAACTTTAGAGGGTAAGATAAGTGCATGTGACATTATTACTTCAATAGCTCCTGATCATTCAGCAATTCTTTTAGAACTGAAACCTTTTCGATTTAATGAAAGGTATGGTAAATCTTATTGGAAATTTAACAATAGTTTATGTTTAGATAAAGCTTTTGTACAAGGTATGTGTGAGGAAATCAGAGTGATAAAAACGGATTGGTTGAAGGAATTTAATACCAAATCTTCCTTTTTGGGACTTTCTTAAAATGAAAATGAGAAATTATGCATCGAATTTTTCTAAAAAGAAATCGAAAGAGAGGAGACTCAATATACAAAAACTTGAAAAAGAAATTACATCACTCGAGGAAGATCTAGGGCAATCTCCTAATAGTCCTTCAGTTATCAAAAATATAGAAACTAAAAAAGGTCAGTTAAAGAAATTATATGATGAGTCAGTAGATGGGCTCAAGGTAAGGTCTAGAGCGGTTTGGTATGAAGAGGGTGAACATAATAAAGAATACTTTGAACAGTTACTTCGCTCCAATAAAAAGAAAACTGTAATAAGGGAATTGATCAATGACACTGGGGAAGTAGTGAAAGAAATGAAAGAAATACAGTCAATTCTTAGAGAGTTTTACGGAAAGTTGTATTCAGGAAATTTAAATATAGAGGCTGACTTAAAAGCTAACAATGTATTTTGTAAAGACTTACCGCACCTAAGTGTTGAAAGTATAAATACTTGTGACGGAAAAATTACCAAAGAAGAATGTTATAAAGCGCTACAAAGTATGAAACTTAACAAATCTCCTGGAAACGACGGGTTTACTGTAGAATTTTATCTTACATTTTGGCCGCTTTTAGGAGGGTTACTGGTAGATGAAGCATTTGAAAAGGGTTGTTTATCAGCCTCTCAAAAACAAGGTGTTATAACATTAATTGAAAAAGATGGCAAAAATCCTTTATATGCTACAAACTATAGACCAATTACATTGTTAAACACTGACTATAAGATAATCGCAAAAATAATGGCAAAACGAATAAAGGACGTTTTGAATGACATTATTTCTCCTGATCAAGTTGGCTATATAAATGACAGACACATTGGTGAAGCTATACGTTTGATAGATGATGTAATTTTTCACTGTAACAATTACTGTGAGGAAGAGATTTTCCTTCTTGTAGCAGTCGATTTCCAAAAGGCTTTTGACTCTGTCTCACATAACTTTCTTCTTAAAGTATTAGAAATATTTGGGTTTGGACAGTATTTTTGTTCTTGGGTTAAAACCATGTATAACGGAATTAGTGATTGATTGATTGATTGATTTTATTCGTCAAGAATATCACAAGAGATTACAATGAAATTGAAGAATACCTTGACAGGATAGCCCATGAAAGCCGAAAGGCTTATTTCCAATGGGGTCCTATAGTTAGTATAAAACATTAACATATTGTAACAAAACTAGAATATGTAAAAAAGATAATAAAATACATACATGTTACATCAGTCAAATAATATGAAAACATCTGAAGCAAACAACAATCCTCGTAATATGTGAAACAAGATTATATTTTAACATGCCCTAATGTATACATTATCTAAAATAGTAGAAACCAACAGTACAAAATGTGTGATTTTTAATGGTAATATTGCTCCCGAGTAGCTTCCAGTTTTAGGTGCTTCTTTAATGCACTCTTAAACTGAGAAAATATTTTAACTACTTTTACGTTATTGGGAAGAGCATTCCAAGATTGGATGCCATTAAAATAAAAAGTGTTCCCTATATGTCCTTCACGTTTTGGCAATATAAAATTGAAATTACTATTTCGAGTACCGTACCTATGGATGTTTGATACACGGGTGAAATTATTTGCTATATAATGATCTAATGTATCCGAATAGAATATTTTATGCACATGGTGTAATACTAATTGTTGTGATCTGTGATCTACATGAAGTAATCCTGCCCTTTCAAGTTCATTACATCCGACATGTGCTCTTGGTCCTAAAACATTTATGTATCTCACAATTTTATTTTGGATTATTCTAAGCTTTTTCTTATCCGTAATACCCAGGCTACCGTACCAAGCCGCATTAGCATAGTCAAATAGACATTGTATCAAAGCAAAGCATAAAATACGTCTAGACTTCATATTCAAACAGGTTTGATATCTATACAAAAATTTCAAGCGCGAATTTGCCTTTTTGACGATTGAGTCTACCAAACCCGTCCATGATAGGTTACTTGTTAAATTAATTCCGAGATATTTCACTGAATCTTTTCTGTCAATTACCTGATTATTATATGAAACCTTGAATTCGTGTGTATAACTTAACTTTCGTTTCGAACAAAATAAAATGCTTTCTGTTTTCCCAACGTGTAAACTAAGCTTGTTGTCAGACATCCATTCAATGCAATTTGCCAAATCTGCACTAAGTTTTTTATCAATTATCTTGGGATTTGTATCCGAATATAGCAAAACACTATCATCAGCATATAAAATTAATTTAGATTCGTTAATACAAGTACACATATCATTGATGTAAGACATAAAAAGAATGGGGCCTAAAATGCTTCCTTGAGGGACTCCGCATTTAATAGGCAATGAATCAGAAAGAACCGTCTGCATGGTAACTACTTGATGACGGTTAGATAGATATGACCATGTCACACATGCAGTAGTTGTATTATGAATGGAGGTCTCTCCACTGGTTATTTTGATATTAAGAAAGGGTTAAGGTAGGGTGACCCACTTTCACCGTATCTGTTTTTGGTAGTTATAGAAACCATGGCTCACGCGCTTAGGAATGACAGTGTTATTAAAGGAGTGGAATTTGGTGATTCTGAAGTTCGACAAATTTTATATGCCGATGACATGACTTTGTTTGTTAGGGATGAAACATCAATTAAAAGAATACAGGACATATTCCAAGCTTTCCATGACTTAAGCGGTTTAAAGGTTAACATAGAAAAAACTAATATAATGAGGATAGGAAAAAACAGGAATGACCTGGGAACACTACCATTTGGCAATATTGTAACGGAAATGAAAATTTTAGGCGTATATTTTTCCTTGGATGTAAAGAGGATGGAAAACCTGAATTATAAGGAGATTTTGAGTAAAATAAAAAGGATTATGGGATGGTGGAAACGGAGAGACGTGACAATAATGGGGAAAGTACATTTGCTTAAGACATATGCCTTGTCAAAACTGAATTATGTTTCGTCATTATTAGTTGTTCCAAAGCGGGTAGTAACAGAGATCAAGAAAATGTGTTTTGAATTTATATGGAACGGAAAAGACAGAATTAAAAGAGACATTTGTTACCAGGACAACGGAAATGGCGGCTTAAGGATGATAGATTTTGATTTATTTGTGAAATCTCAAAGAGTAATGTGGTTAAAACGGTTGCTT
This sequence comes from Lytechinus variegatus, assembly GCF_018143015.1. Taxonomy (NCBI): domain Eukaryota; kingdom Metazoa; phylum Echinodermata; class Echinoidea; order Temnopleuroida; family Toxopneustidae; genus Lytechinus; species Lytechinus variegatus. The sequence goes on along the minus strand of NC_054747.1, from coordinate 40,449,778 downwards.
TATGGGGAAAGAAATATGGGCTGGAAGCGTTATTTTGACTATAGCTTTAGAAAAGTGGGAGGTAGGTTTATTTCACTCTGTAATTACGATGTTAAATTATTAAATTTAAAAGCACCAGTGTTTTATTTTGAGATGTTAAGGGCTTGGCAAGATATGGAGGAAAATCGGAATTTTCGTGCAGGAAAAGCTAATCCAATTTTTTTCAATAATAAAGATTATATTTTGAGAGGTAAAATGATTTTTGATGAAGACTTGTTTAAGAAAAATATTTATCTAGTAGGTCACATTTTCGAGGAAGAGCAGGTGAGAACAATCGATTATTTTCATAATTTAGGTTTGAGTGCTGAAAATATCATGGAAATTTGGAAGTTAACTGATGTAATTTTGAAAAGCGGAAAATATAATGGGAATTTCCACCATTTATGCTCGAATGACGGACACAAGTACAATATCTCTTTGAAGATGTTTGGAAAGATAATTTTACTGAAAGATGTACCTTCTAGACAGGTTTATGAAAATTTTGTAATAAATTTACAACATCTCTATACTTTACAAATAAGAGATGGCCACAATAATTTTGATGTCTCAAAAAAAGAAATCTCAGGAATATTTATAAGACCTAGAATCCCAGTAATCTTACCAAAAGTAAGAGAATTTCAATATAAATTACTTCATGGTGCAATATACACCAACGAACATTTGTTCAAATTTGGTTTTATAGATACTAATATCTGTTCATTCTGTAAACATAACCCGGAATCTTATGAACATTTATTCTGGCTTTGTAATGATGTTAAAACTTTATGGCAGAGGGTCATTGAAAAACTTAGTTTGATAAAGCTTCAAAATGCAGAGTGGAAAGATATACATGTGGGAATTAATGGATCCGATCTTGAAGTGAAATTTTGTAACACGGTAATCTTTTTAATGAAATATATCATTTTTAGATCAAGGTCAGAAGGTAGAGTTCCTACTCAAGACGAGAGTATTCAGAGAGTCGTAGAATATCGAAATGAAGAAAAAGCAATAGCTATTAAAAGGAACAAGTTAGACAAGCATTTATTAAAATGGGAGAGAATGTACCGAAATGGCAGGACTGAGGGCGATATCCAGGTGTGATTTGGGAGAAAGTGACTGTGTAGGTGTGTGTGAGGGTGTATGTGAGGGTGGGTGTATGTGTGATTTGGGGGGAGGGAAAATGAAGTTTTCCTTTGGGATGGGTGATTCTTTGGGATGTTTTTTTTTTTTTTACTCGTCTATTTTTTTTTTGATTTGCTTTGTTTTTGATGAGTGCAAGCCAAGTAATTTCATATAGTTTTAAATCATTGTTGAATATTTGATACATGAAAGGAAAAGTGTTAGGCATATTATATGTATTTTTTAAGGGGATCCTAGTGTCAGTATATCTATTTGTTTATTGGTTTGTTTTGGATTTGGGTCTCCTTTGTTTGTTCTTTCTTTGTATTCCATGTATAAATCGCCCTCCACAAATGAGCAAGGGAAGACTTTTTGTTTGGGGCGGGGGGAGGAGTGGCGTTTCAACCATTTTTATAACTGATTTCATTGTTTCTCCTTTAAGTTATATATGATTTACGCTTGTATTAAGTTAGTGAAAAAAAGTCAAAATATGAAATGTAAAATATTATTTTATGTGTTTTGAAATGTTAAATTGAAATGTTATATTTTTGTTCATGGAATCAGAATAAAACAGTATGAAAAAAAAAGTGTGTGTGTGTGTGGGTGGGTGTGTATATTCAAAACAAAAAAAAAGTATGTGAGTCCGATTGTGTTTTGTTTGTGCTGGTGCTTTAACGGGGGGGTGTTTTGAAGACAGATTAAATTACTTCTCACAGACCTTCAGTGAAATTATGTTGCATGTTCATGATGTTTAGACAATTATCAATGATGTACTTCTTTTTATATGAAAAATTAAAATGTTTTGTTGTACACTGTACTTAAATATATAAGTTCTTTTTGAGAGGGGAAATGAACATTAATCAACACTTTTTGTTTCGATCCGTTCGATCTTTTTGGGTAAAAAGAATCCCAAAACAACCCAAATAATCCGTTTTAAATCGTAGACTTTCTTATGTTTACACCTATAGTTGGGTCACGAGCAAAGGGTCGCACCCATTGCAGGCACACGTCCCACAGGAGCAGACATATCGCCAAAGATAGTAGTATCTTTGATACCACGCATGCTCATTCCAAGGAGGGAGATCCCCGAAAAAAATAAACTTCTCGCGTCGTCGACGTTCGTTCTCTCTGTATCCGTGTTCGGCTGTAGACGGACCGGTGTGGAAAGATCCCAAGATCTTCTGGCTTTTCTCTTCTATTTTGTGTCTAATTTGCTTTTTAGGCTCATCAGGAAAGGTAGGTTCTGTAGTAATTAATTTTGGCTTCATTTTGTTAATTGTCGTTTGTTTGCATGTCGCAGCGCTTCTTAATGTTTGAAGCTTTCGGTAGCTGTAAATTGCTACTGCTCGTCAGTATGTGCAGGCCCGAGCTCCGGCCCCCGATCCGTCCGGTACCTGGTGCTTGTTGTTTTTATTACCGTAATGCTACTCACCAGATCTACATTGTATATATTGAATACCATGGCATGCTCTATTTGTTGTCGTCCTTGGCTGGTTCAGAGACTGTACCTACACAGTTAAGCCTAAGACAGGAATAACCTCGTTTCTGGGGATTTATTCAACAAAGTGAGCCAACACAGTTCAGCGGAACAACCAAATTTAAAAATACAGAGAGAGACTGAAGCTTTGAAGTTTTGGTCTTAGTACTATGGTGGTCCCGAAGTCTGCGCACCTAACGAGTTCAGATTTAACCAGAGATGCGAAGTTCAAAGACCAGCTATGCGTGAGATATTCTGTGAATCTGAGCACTTGTTCACTGCTACCACCCTGCCTGTGGGCAATCAACATGTAGGATTAGGTGTAGGATTATGGTATGCCAATGTACAGAGCACACACATTAAAAAATCACTAAAATATCACTTTTGTGACCAAAATTACTAATTTTCATAGAGTTGCAATTTATTTTACATTAGTAACTTGGGAATAATTTTTGTATTCACCAGAGCACTAAAAAACTTGAATTTTGGGCATATTTTTTTGTCCGCCCTCTATTGGTGGAAAGTAATATGGCAAGAAAATTTTCATTTTTTGATCTCTATTTTTAATTAAGAAAAATATAATTCAAAGAATCAAATTTAAATAAGAGTCAAGTTGTATGAAAAATAGGTGTAATGGAAACTGTCAGTGTAAAAAAATCAAGCATTTGCCCCAAAGAAAAAGAAAATAAGCCAAACATTGCCACCCTTATTTTGCCACACATGGAGATATTTAAGTGAGAACAAGGTTATATCATAACCTTGTTCATTGAATGAGTGAAACAGACATTGTGTACAATGTATATGGGAATAGGCTGTGATAGTTGCGTGAGACAGAGATTTGAGGGATGAACAAGAGTCCAAAATGCTTGAGTCTCACGCATATTAATGCGTGATGCTTGGTAGCTCTGATTTAACATGAATTTCATTTTATTTCCAAAAATCTTTCAGTTGATAATGTTCCTTATATTATTATGAGTTAGTGTACCAAATATCTCAGAAAAATTTTAAAGAAATAGGCCTATATATAATAGGCTTATGTGATTAATATTTCTAGATAGATGGCGCTATATAAATGCCTATTATTATTATTTGTAATCTTACTAGTTTATACACATATTGGAGCGTTGTGGCCCAGTGGATTAGTCTTCGGACTTTGAAACAGAGAATCGTGGGTTCGAATCCCAGCCATGGCGTAAGTTCCTTCAGCAAGAAACTGATCCACAAATGGGTACCGGTAGGAAGTAATTCCTTAAAAAGCTGTGTGCGCTATGAACGCCTACACTGTAGCCTAGCCTGGTAATATAGGAGCGCCTTGAGCACCTAACAAGGTGGATATGTACGCAATATAAATACCCTATATTATTATTATTATTGAATTTATTTTGATATACAGTGTTTGAAATGCTTGAAATTTGAATGTAGATCTACACTGTACACAGTAAAATAAAAATTACATTATTTCATCATAACTTGTTTTACAGCACTACTGAACTTTTGGTTGTTATTTGAAAGTTTAATCAGAGTTCAAATAAAAAATGCCCAACTGTTCACATTGCAATTTTAACAATTTGTTAAAACTTTAAACAATACCTAGACCTAGTCAATCAGTTCATGGTAGTAAAGCACTTGACTTTGGTATATAAATTTGATCAATAGGCATTGGAACCAATAGTCTTTTATAGTTCAACTAGTAAAGCTGTAGGATGGGGGGTCGGTTGTCCGGACACTTTATCTTTTTGAAGCCTTCTTTTTGGTCTGTGGATAACACTGAAAATATGAATTTATTACTTGTAATCATTATCGATTTTGTTCTTTATAATATTTCCTAACATTTTGTACTAAAAAATGATGAAACTTCGCTTGTAACTTTTTCCAAATGACATTCTAAAATTGATCGTCCGGACACACAACCCGTCCGGATACACAACAACTGGGTATACTTGTAGTACCGTAACTTAAGATCTCTTTGTTGACTTTGTTTACATTCTTATTTTTCCAAAGGAACCGTTGCTGTGCTAGCACCCTGAGTGTCTCTGCACTCTGCCTGCACTCAGTAATTTAATTTAATTAAAATTAATTTAATCATTGGAAACAAATTTGTAATTTTCCACTTTTGCATTAGATATTTAGATTTGATTTAGAAGCATATCCTTCTGTAATGTGCTCTTGTGTTCTTAATTGTTGAAATACTTGTATGTGCAATAGACCAGTTCGTAGTTACTTCATGGACAATTTTGGTTAAATGACCTTTCATTTCTTTCATTATGATAGGCAGATTTCAAAGCAAGATATTATGTAAGCTTGCCTTACATAGCAGGATGAAGAAATTGAATGGACCAGGTGACTAGAATAGCACACTAATCAACGCTTGTATTTGTTGCATCCCTACTTTGAATGCATATCATAGCATGTTGCACAATGTACATGTACTTGGCAAACTGTGAAATACCAGTCGTTCGTGGACGCATTGTTGTTTTTTGTGGATGTAAAAGAAAACCACAATTCAAAAGAATATATGAATAATCAAGACATCAAAGTTGGTGCTTATCTCATTAGATTTTAAACCACCATGTCACTTCAGTACAAATGACCTTCCTCTGATCATGCGTAGAATCTTTTGATCATGCGCAGAAAGGAACTACGAACTGGCTTATTGTAGTGGGGTAAAATTGCATTTTATAAATAATGAAATTAATGGGGTGGAATCAGAAAATTTGATAATGATGATTGGAATGATAGTGATGAAGGTGATGATGATAATTTGGAAATATGGAGAAGAATGAGGTGGAGAAAAAGGAGACAGATGGGGAAGAAGAAAGGGAAAAATAAGAAATTTATTTTCATAAAATTCAGCATTGAATACTCCCCGTTCATTTAAGCCAGTCAATAACTGGCTTTTACTAGATTTCACACATATCTAAAGGCCAAGTCCACCCCAGAAAACTGTTGATTTGAATCTAAAGAGAAAAACCAAACAAGTGTAACGCTGAAAATTTTATCAAAAATCGGATGTACATGTAAAATAAACAATTTGATGACATTTAAGAATTTGTGTTTGGTTTCACAGTATGCACAACTCAGTGATATGCAAATGAGAGATTCAATGATGTCCTTAGACTTATTTCAATTTTTACAGATACCTTTAGGACCACCATGACTAAATCATAAAATGTTAAAAAGAACTTCATTTCATGTTCAGGGAAGAATAAAACACTGTTTCATATTAATGACAATCAGGAGAAAATTAGAATATTTCATACAATGAAATACAAAAGAAATAGTGAGTGTGTGACGTCATCAGTCCCCTCGTTTTCTTATCAACCAGGATGTGCATTTTGAACTATAGTGAAATTAAGGGGAAATTAAAAATGTCATAACTTTCTTATTTTGCATCCAATTTTAAAGAAATTTTCAGTGCTATGCTTGTTGGATTTTTCTCTTTTTATTAAATGAACATTTAGTTGGTGTGAAATTGTTCTTCAACCATAAATCCTGAATACTTTCAATAAAAGTGCCCTCCCTTTCTGCTGCCCCTGCAATTCATGCAAAAAAAGCCACACATACATGTATTAGGCTGTATGTTGTTTTTTTCTTTTTGCATACCATAGTGCTAAACAAATAAAGTCTGTTAGTTACAAATGAGTTCTTACTGATAGCGTTGAATTGATAATACATACCAGTTACCTGGCAACTTATTTATGTATTAATAATACCAGGTTACCTACAGTATACAGAGAAAGACACTGTTGAATTGTCTCTTTGGACAGTTTTACCCATTTGTTTTCATCACACATGGCAGTGTTTTCCACAGCTCAAAAATAAATTTCCTGAAACTGAAACCCAAATATCCTGAAATTCATAGATATTTCCTGGAATTTTCAAGATTGATTTTACACGAAAATCGGGCAATAATACAGCGAGCCAAAATTCGGCCTAGGTGGCCCAAATCAAGGATTTTTGAAGTTTTTTGTTCACGCCCTCTTTAAAAAAGAACAAAATTACAAATGCGAGCGCGAGCGGAAATTTTGAGCTACGTATGGCTGTAAAACATTATTAGAATATAACCTGAATATCATGAATATTGATAATTTCTATGTTTAATTGTTGTTTAATTGCAATTTTCGAATTTCCCGGAATTTCCTGGAATTTTTTAATTTCCCGGAAATTACCTGGAAAACGTCTGGATTTCCCAGAATTCAGGTAATTTCCTTCAAAGTGGAAACACTGACACATGGTGTACTCCTAGCTCATCTTCAATCTTTCCCTTCCCTATACCATGTGAGTAAGAAAAATTTGACGTGTCACAGACCCCTAATTCAAAGGTCAAGACAGTCCACCCCATGTTGATTTGAATATAAAATAGAGAAAAATCAATCTATACATTTAACACTGAAAATTTCATAAAATCAGATGTAAAATAAGTCATTTTAAAGTTTCGCTTATTTTTCAAAAGACAGTGATACATGTATGCAAAATTCAGTGTCATGCAAATGAGACAGTCGATGATGTCCTTCACTCACTATTTTTTTTTTTTTTTTTTTATTGTTTGAAATAAACAATATTTCATTTTCTACATGTATATTTGACAATAAGGACCAACTTGACTGAACCAATGTAGTATACATAAACATGTTCAGGGAGGTATTAATCATTGATTCACTTGACAATGGGGAGAAAATAAGAGTATTTCATATGTAAAAAATAAATAGTGGATGATGTCATCAGTCTTCTTATTTGCATACTGACCAAGATGTGCATATAACTCTCAAGTGTGAAATTTAAAGCGAAACTAAGTTGAAATGTCGTAACTTACTTATTTTACATCTGATTTTGATGAAATATCATCAGTGTTATGCCTGCTGGATTTTTCTCTTTTAATACAAATCAACTTTTGGTGGTGGGGGGGGGGCTTGTCATTTACAAAGAAGTTGTCATGAATGTATAATATTTACATATGGCTGGAAAGAGTATCTTCTCCCAAATAATTTGATACCATATTTATGTGGTATGTCTTCACGCTTGAATGACCGGGAGGCATTCATTCTTTCTTCCTTTCTTTTTCTTTTTTTTCTTTGTGTCTTTCTGTCCCTGTTCCTTTCTTGTTGGTTTCCATATTTCTTTCCATCTGTCTTTTGTCTGTTTCTAATGTTTTTCACCCTCACTTGTTCTAACCCTCTCTGTCCCTCCATCTATTTGTTTTTCTCTTTCCCATAATTCTTTCCTTGGATATGCACCCCCTCCCCCCTCTCTCTCTCTCTCTGTCTTTTCTCTGATTGCTAATGCTTTTATATTTTCTCATTCTAGCACTTATCTGTTTATTTTATGTTGGGTGCCTGATTTTAAGACTTATTTTGTCTTCTTTGGCTCCCCCACAGTAATGTACATTTCTTTGTATATCTTTTGATCAACTCGGTTCACTTTCCTTTTTCAATTATATTTGTTTCCTATTCTGTTCATATTTGTAATGTTTTTTATATTATTGTGGAAATAAATGATTTGATTTGATTTGAAACTAATTCATTTATTCTCAGATATTGAATTGAGACATAAATATAATCAGTACAAATGATGAATTTACTTAAAGGACAAGCCCACTCTAATATCAGGTTGATTTGTGCCAAGGAAATAAAACCAATATTTCTTCAATTTTTCAAACACCATTCCTAGCATAAACCAGCAGCTGAATGAGGTCATCTTTAAACAATTTTCAAGAGATGGAATTTAAATAGTCTTTGAAGTAAATAAATTGATTTGCTTGATGCTTACTATGTTTCTCAAATGAAATCATTAATAAAATTTTATTTATATTTTTCTCTAAATTAATACACTGCCAATTACTGAAAGCTATATTGTATTTTATTATTTTCACTTATTTTTCTTGTATTTTTGTTGTTTTCCAACAATATACATATTATTATGTAAATTCAGATTATCAGGTAATGACATATCAACGTCAATGTATTTCTTATTTATTCATTTATTAGGTCTTTTATACAGGGTAGCCCTTTCAATCTCAAGTATTCTGCCAAGGAGCCCTGTCTATACAAATAAAAACATTAAAAATATACACAAGAAATTACAAAGTAAAACCTTACATAATAATGCATGATAATAATAAACAAAACAAAATAGTAATATACTTCAGATATTAATCTGTACAGCCCTGTATATATACCAATTTCTGTCGTACAGTTGTCTATATGTGGGAATCAAACGTTTCTCTCTTGTACACTTACTAACTACATGTACCTCCCCACCTGGTGCTCTCAACCAGATGCTTCAAGTACGGCAAACAACCGCCGTGATTTATCGGATCAATGTTTGCTGTAAAATGAACTCGAGTCCTCTCTCCCCTCTGAGAGCTAATTACATACATCGGACCAATACTGTATTAACACGTTAATCCTGCCACATCATATTCCTATCCAAGCTAAGATCCACATCATCACCATAAATCGTCGCTTGATCCTTCTCAAGTTATCGCCACGTGGGATGTACATGTATACTCTATGAATTTTTCAGTGGGTTTTTGACACCGCGTGAGATTTATTGAGGAACCTTTTGTTTGCTTCATTTTCAGGCTTTATATATAGGACAGGGTTTGACATTCAGTGGTGTTCCAAACAATAGAAACAGTTTTATGTGAGGTGTAGAGCAGTTCACATCTGCACAACTATTGGCGTGTGTGAAATCAATAGAAGAAAGAGTTTCCTGCTATTCAGGTAAGTGTTACAGACTACATGTAGGGCCTACTTGGTTTTTACACACATAATTGATAATGTGGGGGTTACAAAAAGAGTGCTTGCTTCACAAAGCGAAATGCTGAAAATTTCATCAAAATCTGATAACAAATAAAGTTATTGTATTTTAAAGTTTATCAATATTTTGTGAAAACAGTTATGCACATTGACATGAATATTCATTAGTTGGGCTTGATGATGTCACATCCCCACTTTCCTCTTTTTTTCAATGCTATTTCATTAAAATCAGAAAGGTTTTCTTTTTTCATACATGTGCAAATGATGTGTCTCCATTATGATGAAATAAGTTGCTGCAATAAATAACTGATGCACTAATAATCAGTTGTCAATCCAATTGTTTTAGTTCTTGGTGGAAAAATATTGAATAAACCTGATTTCATATAATAAAATAAAAAAAGAACAAGTGGGGATATGACATCATCATCCCACCTAATGAACATGCCTAGAACTGTTTCACCGGAATGATGCAAATCTTTAAAATTCAAAACTTTGTTATTTGTTATCTGATTTTGATCAAATTTTCAGCAATTTGCTCTGTGAATTATACTATATTTATTGAGATAAAAATACTTCCAGCCTGGACCACCTCACCACAATAAATAGAGCATGATGGAGCAGTCCACATACACAACTTTTGCTGTTTATAAAAAAGGGTTTTGTGCTAATAACCAGAGGTAATTTGTACTGTAGTAATCTTTGCATAAATTATGTTTCAAGCAAATGACCTCCTAGAGTATGACCCTGTAGTTGTTCACATTTAGGCTTTCATGAATTATGTTTTTATTGTTTTTGTCTCACCTGCATAGCAGAGTGAGACTATAGGCGCCGCTTTTCCGACGGCGGCGTCAACATCAAATCTTAACCTGAGGTTAAGTTTTTGAAATGACATCATAACTTAGAAAGTATATGGACCTAGTTCATGAAACTTGGCCATAAGGTTAATCAAGTATTACTGAACATCTTATTAGAGTTTCATGTCACATGACCAAGGTCAAAGGTCATTTAGGGTCAATGAACTTAGACCATGTTGGAGGAATCAACATCAAAATCTTAACCTGAGGTTAAGTTTTTGAAATGACATCATAACTTAGAAAACATATGGACCTAGTTCATGAAACTTGGACATAAGGTTAATCAAGTATCACTGAACATCCTGCATGAGTTTCACGTCACATGACCAAGGTCAAAGGTCATTTAGGGTCAATGAACTTTGGCCGAATTGGGGGTATATGTTGAATTCCCATCATAACTTTGAAAGTTTATGGATCTGATTCATGAAACTTGGACATGATAGTAATCAAGCATCACTGAACATTTTGTGCAAGTTTCAGGTCTCATGATTAAGGTCAAAGGTCATTTAGGGTCAATGAACTTTGGCCGAATCGGGGGTATCTGTTGAATTACCTTCATAACTTTGAAAGTTTATTGGTCTAGTTCGTTAAACTTGGACATTAGAGTAATCAAGTATCACTGAACATCCTGTGCGCATTTCAGGTCACATGACCAAGGTCAAAGGTCAATGAACTTTGGCCGAATTGGGTGTATCTGTTGAATTACCATCATAACTTTGAAGGTTTATGGATCTGATTCATGAAACTTGTACATAAGAGTAATCAAGTATCACTGAACATCCTGTGTGAGTTTCAGGTCACATGATCAAGGTCAAAGGTCATGTAAGATCAATGAACTTTGGCCGTGATGGGGTTTTCTGTTGAATAACCATCATATCTCTGTAAGTTTATTGGTCTAGTTCATAAAAAGTGGACATAAGAGTAACCATGTATCACTGAACATCTTGTGCGAGTTAGAGTAGTTTTCAAAGTCAGCACTGCTGCTATATTGAACCGCGTGATGCAGGTGAGACGGCCAGAGGCATTCCACTTGTTACAATTTAATAGCAAATAATCGCTAATCTTTGTGTTACCGAGCCCTGATGTGCATGCACATTATTAACCATTAGTATGCATGCTGCTTTTATCAGTTATTCTCCCACTATACATTTTGCTTTGTCAACCATATGGTCCTCATTCTTAAAAGATCACTCTAACAATATTTTCTAACACTCCATTGTCTTCATGCAGCTACAGATTGCATGCAAAGCAGTCTATTGGAAAGGTATACGATACCTTGTAACCATGAAGCTATTGGGAAATGAGTTTTGAAAGCACTTGAGTGTGACATCATTTTAGTCTTTTGGTACAGCACCTGATTGAAACTTTGATATACAGGTGTCTCTTCATACATGACTACCACAAGTCTCTATAGGCTGCGCATTCGGTTTGCACAGCAGATTTTAAAAGTACTCTCTCATAGACTGTCCATAAATACACAAATTTAAAATGCCATTAGCTTCACATACATCCAACTTTTGTGAAGTATTCAGCATTATGTATTTTTTTTTTTAAATCAATTTTCCCTAAGGACTGTAGTTCTGATTAGACCCTCCAAATAAAACTTCAATTTGCTAAACCAATGCTAGCAATGAGATAATAGATATTGAGGCCTGCTATTACGTACATGGGTATTTTTTTTTATCACCTCTTTAGTATGGTTCTATAGTATTTTAGCGCAGTTATAACAAGTGGTGATCAGTATCATCAGACATATTGTAACATGCACTCCATACCATGCATGTGTATGCGTGGTATGGAGTGATGAACAATCATGATAGGCAATCAATAACCACTAGTGATTAAGGAGAATTCATATGTGATTTATAAACACTGGTGATTACATGTATGATTGATAGAGTATGACCATTGAAGGTTGGGGGGAACTCATGTATAAAGGCAGTATGTGTACCATCATGTACAATGTATATGTGGTCCGTAAGAACCCCTTTTCATGCCTTGCCAGCCAGGGGCGTCGATCCATTTTTCAGATTGGGGGGGCAAAATCATTAACGTTCCAAAGGCGCTGGATCATACAAGACACCCACACATACATACACACACACACACACCCACACATACACACACACACACACACACACACACATATATATATATATATATATATATATTTAAATATATATATATATATATATATATATATATATATATATATATATGACTCATGAGACACAGACACGTATCTCACCAACAAATTAATGCGAGCGCGAAGCGCGAGCTGATTTTTTTGTCTCACCTGCGAAGCAGAGTGAGACTATAGGCGCCGCTTTTCCGACGGCGGCGGCGTCAACATCAAATCTTAACCTGAGGTTAAGTTTTTGAAATGACGTCATAACTTAGAAAGTATATGGACCTAGTTAATAAAACTTGGCCATAAGGTTATTCAAGTATTACTGAACATCCTATTAGAGTAACATGTCACATGACCAAGGTCAAAGGTCATTTAGGGTCAATGAACTTAGACCATGTTGGAGGGATCAACATCGAAATCTTAACCTGAGGTTAAGTTTTTGAAATGTCATCATAACTTAGAAAATATATGGACCTAGTTCATGAAACTTGGACATAAGGTTAATCAAGTATAGCTGAACATCCTGCATGAGTTTCACGTCACATGTCCAAGGTCAAAGGTCATTTAGGGTCAATGAACTTTGGCCGAATTGCGGATATCTGTTGAATTCCCATCATAACTTTGAAAGTTTATAGATCTGATTCATGAAACTTGGACATAATAGTAATCAAGCATCACTGAACATTTTGTGCAAGTTTCAGGTCTCATGATTAAGGTCAAAGGTCATTTAGGGTCGATGAACTTTGCCGAATTGGGGTATCTGTTGAATTACCATCATAACTTTGAAAGTTTATTGGTCTAGTTCATTAAACTTGGATATTATAGTAATCAAGTATCTCTGAACATCCTGTGCGCATTTCAGGTCACATGACCAAGGTCAAAGGTCAATGAACTTTGGCCGAACTGGGTGTATCTGTTGAATTACCATCATAACTTTGAAAGTTTATGGATCTGATTCATGAAACTTGTACATAAAAGTAATCAAGTATCACTGAACATCCTGTGCGAGTTTCAGGTCACATGATCAAGGTCACAGGTCATGTAAGGTCAATGAACTTTGGCCATGTTGGGGTTTTTTGTTGAATAACCATCATATCTCTGTAAGTTTATTGGTCTAGTTCATAAAAAGTGGACATAAGAGTAACCATGTATCACTGAACATCTTGTGCGAGTTAGAGTAGTATTCAAAGTCAGCACTGCTGCTATATTGAACCTCGTGGTGCAGGTGAGACGGCCAGAGGCATTCCACTTGTCTTAGTATACTGACAGGAAAAGCGTGCCTGTTTAGAACTGTTTGTAGTAACTCATGAATATCTCACTACACAAAAAGTACGAGTGCCGAGAATGAGCTAAAATTTCTTTATATTCTGACCTGAAAGCTTGATATTCTAAGCATTTTTGGTACCAATGATTAAGATTTGTATCTAAAGAAGAATAGATGCGAGCGCGAAGCGCGAGCTGAAAATTTTTATTTTTCGATCTGAAAAAATAACAATTTAATGGACGTTTTTGATAAAGAACAAGATACATATCCAAGAAGAGATGAATGCAACTCGAAGCAGGAGTTCTTTTGAGACTTTAAAGTGAAAACGGGACATTTGCATTCACCTATTTAATCATGAAAATTATGGGGTTTTGCTACAGAAATGATGCGAGCGCGAAGCGCGAGCTGAAAATTTTTATATTTCAATCAGAAAAACGGCCATTTTGAGCACGATTTTAAATAAAGAACGAGTTGTGTATCTCATTCTCGCTTGCTGAACATTACATTCTTGTTTTTTTTTGCCATATCCGGAATTATTGGGGGGGCAAAATGATATGTTTGCCCCCCCAATATTTTCATTGGTGGGGCGATCGCCCCCCCTGCCCCCCAAGGACTGACGCCTCTGTTGCCAGCCGTTTCCTCTAAAGCATATCGAACCAAAGATCTTGGGTTTGAGTCCACCCGGGGCAAATGACTGAAGCCAGTGCATTGTGTGTAAACGTCTCTACCATGTTTCATAGATGCAGGCTATGTTACAATGGAAAACACTCCGTCCTTTGGATAGGACATTAAATGGAGTCCCCGTGTTGAGGAGAGTCACCACCTTTGCATGTTTAAGAACCCACTGCATTGTTCATATAAGAGTAGGGGGAAACCCCGGTGTAGTGGTCCACCTGCACTCCCCCAATCAGTTATATCGGGAGGAGAGACCTGCGGGTCATAGTGATTCAGTATGCTTTTCACCTCCCAGGCACAGGTGCTGCCAAACAAATAAATTGATATAATTTTCACCCTTTTTCATTGACCAACCCATTCTCCCCCATTCATATATGAATTAAATATGATATCGATTGTAATGATAACAATAATTTAATCAAATCTTAGATTAATTACGATAATGAATCAAATAGTAAATGGTTATAAAATGATTGTATTACAATGATGACTGATTTGCCAATAACGTATATGTATTTACCCCAGGCATGTGATTTTTTTTCACGTATTTTGGATTGTGTTTCTAATTCCCATTTCTCATTATGTTATCATTTTTATGTACATGTATATTTTTGTATTTGTCTGAAAATCAGTAATTCGGCCTTTGGGCTGCAAATGATTTCTTTTGTTCAAATAAACCATTTCTTTTCTATTCTATTCTATATTAGCCTCTCATTTCAGGCATCTGTTCTCAGAGACCCATTGTTAATGTTAACTTCCAGTTATCAAGCATTCCCATTCGCGGACAGCCATCTGATTGATGTAGTTCTTATAGCCCCTCATCTCACAAACAACTTCCATTCTTGGGACAATGGTTACAGATGTTTTGAACCACATAACCCTCCCCTGATCAAATCCAAGTGCCCCTCCCCCCCCCCACTTGAGGAATAACTTCTAAAAGGGGGTATAGTGAGATTAGACCAAATTGCTTAATTAGACCAAATGGCATTTCACCATGTAGGGTATTCATACATAGATGCCCAAAGTGCAAAATATACTTCTAAAAATTTATCATGATTTGTGTCTTGTCTTCTTCTTTATTATTATTATTATTATAGATGAAATACAACACAATGGCTCTTTCAGGTCCACTCGTCCTGCTTGCCGTGTTGCTGGGTTTATGCCAAGCCAAAGTCAACTTCCCGAAGGACAACAGGGTGGATGTGGAGTTTCCTCCAAAGATCACCTACAGGAAAGATGGTGTCATTTCAACTGGGCATCTTAGACCATTTGGTAGGTGATGATCATGGTCGTTCTTGTGGTGGTGCTAAGGTGAAAATTAGACCCCTGTTACATCTGAAAGTTTCCTACCCGAGACCTGATCGAGTCCACTTGCAACCTTGACTGGATTATTGGTGGATTAGCTTCGCGAACGGACCGAGTCCGAAATGTGGTCTGTTTACATCACAGCGTTCATTCCTCCCCTATCGGTACTGTTTCGAGCGGTATCCGATTGCTGACATCAAAAGGTGCTCTCGATCTAGGCTCTGAATAATTTGCACGCGCTAATTGAAGTTGTTTCCGATCATTTCCAGAGAGAGTCAAAACGACCCTTTACCTTTACCCGAGATTCTGGAAGAATGCTGATGATCCCAGCAGACGTTGAAGATATGATCGACTTGAAAAGGATATGTTTAAAATGTTTTATTCTTTCCATTCAAATCAAAGACTTTATAAATCACAATTCCCATGTCGCATGCCGCAAAACATTCGAAGAACGACAGGGCTGGGGAGGGGATAGCGTGCGCTATGACGTAATTTGACAGCTGGCGAACGGACCGAGATAGGTTCGAAAGCTTGTGTGCGTTTACATCTACGAATCGGTGGACCGGGGCCGGCCCGATACCTACCCGAGACTACCTCTGGATGTGGTCTCGGGTAGGTTCGCTAAAAGGTGGCCCGAGGTAGGTTTGGGATGTTTACATCTGATTTCTTTCCGACCCGAGGTAGGGAATCTCTCAGATGTAACAGGGGTCTAATACACCTATCAATTGTAAGACGCACCCCTCGACCCCGGGAATGGTGCGTCATGGGTGGGTCATTTACCAACAAATTAGTGACTCAGGGTACCGTCATGGAGGCAATTGGTCAGTCAGAGCATGGAGAATAGGTGCGTCATAGTCAGTCATTTTACCGGGGTGCGTCATAAAGCCTCAGCATGGTACGAACGGCTCTGTCCGCGCACTTTACTCACGTCGTCGGGCGTTTGTATCAACGAATATTTCTGTGGTTTGTATTTATAAACCCTGCATGCTCATCGGGATGCTCATCCTTGGATTAAAATCTTGTCTTGAATTTTCTGTCACCTTGCATAAGAAGTTATTTCACTTTTCTTTAGATCCATTTTTATATATCCAGCCCGCAAGCCCGCACGATGGCTTAGGATGAAAAACAAGTTTTTCTTGCAGCGCGCGTCTCGTACGTCGTTCCTCTCAGATCAAAAACTGATTATCTTGGGGGGGGGGTGTTCTTTGCAAAGGACGTCTTTCGTGTTGCGGATTTATGATGCGCCGTAGGACATTGGTTTTTTTTTTAATGCCTGCCAACATATTTTATTCATTTGTTGGTGAACAAAAACCGTTGCTTAATAATACCGTATTTGCCGGCGTAAAGGCCCCACCCCCATTTTGCGAATCATCTTTGAAAAAAAAATGCATGACAGAATACCCGGCGAAGTCGGAAAAAATCTTGGTTGGAAAATTGTTCAACAATCGCCGCGGAATGGGAAATAATAAACACGCATGCTGTAATTCTTCTTACTGTTTCATCTTTTTCGGAAGGCGACGCAAGGAAAATAATCCACCATCGACGTGAAGAAACGGCCGATCGAGGTAATCAAGCGCTGCGGATGAAAACAAGAGCTGCGGAGGTAAACAAGCGCTGCGGAGGTAAACAAGAGTGGCGGAGATAAACAAGCGCTGCAGCGGTAAACAAGCTCGGCGAATATATTTTATTTCTTTCAATTAACGTCTTCTTTTCATACAAATAAAGTTGAAGGTCAAGTCCACCTCAGAATATGTTGATTTGAATCAATAGAGAAAAATCAGACAAGCACAATGCTGAAGATTTCATCAAAATTGGATGTAAAATAAGAAAGTTATGACATTTCAAAGTTTCGCTTATTTTTAACAAAACAGTTATATGAACGAGCCAGTTACATCCAAATGAGAGAGTTGATGATGTCACTCACTCATTATTTCTTTTGTTTTGTATTGTTTGAATTACCCGGTATACAATATTTCAATTTTTACGAATTTGACGATTAGGACTTCCTTGCCTGAAACACAAAATGTTAAAATAATGGAATTCCACGTGTTCGGGGAGGAATGAAACTTCATTTCACATGACAATGACGAGAAAATAAAAATATTTCATATTTCAAACAATAAAAAACAAAAGAAATAGTGAATAACATCATGGACTCTCTCATTTGGATGTAGCTGGCTGTTCATATAACTTTTTTGTGAAATGAAGCGAAACTTTGAAATGTCATATTAACTTTCTTATTTTACATCCGATTTTGATGAAATTTTCAGTGTTATGCTTGTTGAATTTTTCTCTTTTTATTCAAATCAAAGTTTTTTTGGGGGGTGGACTTGTCCTTTAAATAAATACGCAAGCACGGGCAGTGTTTCAATGTTTTTTTTTTATTGAAGTCGGTGATGTCACATGAGATAAATAATCTACAAGATGTACTGACATGCCATTGATTGAGTTTGCCGTGCCCGTTTGGGCATTTAGCATTACCTGCCAACAATCCGCTAGCATTGAGTGGGTTCAGAAGAGGGCTCTGCGTATCATTGCCTGGCCAAATGTCTTGACATACATTGAACTTCTACAAAGTATGAATGTGTCATCTCTTAAAGACAGACGGAGTGAACTTGTTGAAGGATTTGCACGCTCGTTGCTAAAATCGAAACGACATCACCACTTCTTGCCTGAAACCCGTCGGGTTATAGAACTGGTCTTTCCATAAGAAATGCACATCATCTTGAGATTCCTCGGACTAGAACAAAAAGATACCAACAGTCGCCAATCCCCCACTTTGTGCAATTGTTGAACTCTGTAATATAATGTAATTTTATATGCAGCTTTATTTTTTTTTAGCAACTGTAACACTTTTTGTACTCCACTTTGTTTATCATTAATCTTATTGATTTTATTTTATGTTTGTCACCTTTTTATTCCAATGTTCTTTTTTTTACTTACTTGAGTTCCACTTACATGTAATACGACTATTCGATATGTAATTCTGCCCAACTTCAATGATTTTTTGGTTCATTTATTTATTTATTTATTTTTTACTATAAAGCATATACTGTACCAGTCACATTTCTTTGACTACCTATTTGCCTGTTTCGGCCGGAGAACATTGGATTCATTGCACTGAATTTGCTGTTCTCTGGTTTAGGCAGGTAAACATGGTAAACGGGTGGTCAAGGGATTGTGACTGGTGGTGTACTATCTACAGCATATCACATGGTTAATTCCAGAAGTTCATACCAATTTATTGTAACATCGTATTTATTTCGCTTTTGTTTTATGACTGTCATACAAGGCTCAAACTAATTGGAAATTGCAATTATTCACAACATTGATTTGGTTTATATTTTTATAGGACTTATATATTATTTAATTTGTCTTGCTATTTACAATTTTTTATATCATGTACATATTTTTCTTGTTTTTTAAATATGATATTTTAAAAGTGTAACTTAATTTATATATGTTTTTAATACTTGCAACTTTGCTGATGTGATTTTGACGATGATAGTTTTACAATGTTATAATTTCAATCAATAATCTTTTTTTGAGATTGTCCAAATTATTTTCTCTGGCTTTATTTGTTGATTATTTGTCAAGCACTAGAATTGTGAATCTTTTAATAATATACATGTACATCTTTACTTTGTAAATATAATAATATGAGTCTTCGGACTTTTGTCATGTACCATTTTCACAATAAAACCAGAATTGAATTGAATTGAATAAATAACGAGTGAGAGAGAGGTAAAGACCAAGTGAAATAAAGACATTGGCGGCGGAACCCAAAGAATTAGAGGGGGTCTACCTTAGTGATGGACAAATGTAAGTAAAATAATTTCACAAGCAAAAAAAAAGGTCATCAACCTAAATTTTAGGGGGGGGGGAAGACAAGAGACATTTTAGGGGGGTCCACCAGAATTTAGGGGAGGGGGATGCAGGAAACAAAATTGACAAGCAAAAAAAAAAAGTTATTAACTAAAAATTTAGGGGGATCGTCCCCCATCTCAATTTTTTGGGGACCTGCCCCCCGCCTATGAATAAAAAAGATGAACCCCGGGGGGCCACTTACATTGACGAGTGGATACCATGCGCGACCAAAAAAAAAACGTAAAAAGGATGTCTTTTTCACGATAGGGCACGTTACGTACGTAACGTGATAAGGGTGTTAAAAACACAAAAATAAGGAAAAAGGGTATCTATTTCGCTAGGAAAAATACGTGCTTAGGGTCGAATTTGCGGGGATGATAAAACAAAATTAAAATGCTTTGTAAAGGATATCCTTTTTGCCCCAACACTTCGTGTTTAGATAGAGTCTGATTTGCGCGAGGTGTAGGAGGTGGGGTCGTACATTAGGTAAAGCCGACGACCAAAGAACCCGTAACAATAAAACATTCCTCTAATTGTTTAAGGGTTCATTTCAGGGAATATTTGCCAAGAGTATCGTTTGTTTCCAATACTTGTTAAGGGTAGGGTTTCACCATGGAGCTAACAGAGAAGGGGTGCATTTTCAGAATATGGAAATTACGGTGTTTAGGGTGCTTTTCGAAACCCCATGGTCGCGCATGGTATCAACTCATGAATGGAAGTGCCCCCCCCCCCCCCC